>NC_140605.1:1302459-1422459 GCF_057381915.1 Diplotaxodon limnothrissa
AGTCTTTTTAAGGACACCAGAAGATCGTTAGCGTACAGGAAGGACCAGAATTTCTACGTCGAGGAAAATAAGCATCACAAATCATCACGAATCCAAGAGAACATATTGATAATGCATCAGTTTGTTTTTTAAAGCGGAGGCGAGCCCGCAGCGCCAATAACGAGTGTTTAAATGAGTATACGGCATGTTGTTTTTGCAAAGCCAGCCAGCTCTTGTGCAGTGACGCAGACTGCCAGCACCTCTCCGCTGGGACCACCACACACTCACAAATACACCTTAAGTGAAGCACACACCCACACCGACACACACCACACCCAGCACAGCCATACACAAATTTACTTCATACCCTACAGAGAGTTGTAGACCTGCAGCCCTCCTGCTTCTATTTATGGTCAGAGAAACTAGGCCGAGAGTCCAATTTAACAGCAGAGAGGGAAACTCAGAGTTATAAGGAGCAGAGAAAGATGGCGGCTACATCAGATCAGTCAGGACTGGGTTGGTTGGTAAAGCATATGTTTCCTTTGTTTATTATAAATGTGTGTGTTCCCCTTTCCCCTGGTTTCACTGTGAGTAAGCCTGAGTGAGAAGGAGCCAGTGGATGGAAGTCGTTGACTGTGGCCGGCGTGTGAACCGCTCTGCTGATGTGGCCCATCCTTCTACTGCGTTCCTGCAAAGAGGGTGATTCCTTTTCATGTGTCACCCCCCCCCCATCAGTATAAATAGTCTGGGAAGGAGAACAGCGACGAGTGAGGACAAAATGTCTGTTTTCTGGCTCCTCTTGTAACCAAATGTTGGATTTGAGCGTGTGAGACAGAGAGACTCAGAAGAAACAGCCTGGGAGACAGCAGCAGAGCGCAGAGGTAGGCCAAGATGCAGAGCGGCTCAGACTGCTGCAGAGGAGAAAGCTGACCACAAATATGCCCGACTGTGGCCGGCGGGCTCCTGACCGACTGCTCTCCTCCCTCGCCATGTGGCCGCACTGGGCGGAGGAGCAGTTTTTCCATTCCACTTCCTTTGCCTGCCACACAGAGAGGAAACGTGATGCAGATGTCTGGGAAACCGTCTATAGAGCTGCACGGGAAGCTTCAGAGGATTCCCCAATAAAATCGACAGAGAGTGTGCGAGTGCACGCTACACACTCGCGCTTCCCGCGGCAGCAAGTCGAGCACGAAATGTAAACCAAAGTCACATGTGCTGCACGCTGTGCGAGAAAGTCGGATTTTGATGAGCAGTGTCTGTATGGAGCAGTGTTTACACCACCAATGTGATGATGGCAGTGAAATTTACATCCTGCTGCTCATTTCTATTCCACTGATTACTGGTTGTGGCAGTGCACCAGCAAAAGTCCAATACAGAACACAGCTACATGTACACTAAATGCAATTAATGCACACTGTGCATAATGAAATGGCTCTGTGGATGCAGTGTGTTCACAAAGACAGCGTACGCAGCCTAATCGTTCACTGAGACAAAGAAGGAAACGTCAAAGAGTGTCGACGTTTCCTGCCACGCTAGCAGCTGATCGTCATGAAATGATTCTACACTTTATCTTTTCATAAGTGAAGGAGATAACGCAGCTGATGCTACCATTGTACACTGTAAGAGCTGCCATAATTCACATCATTTTCCCCTGACAGCACGATAACCTCTGAATCCTTGTCATACACGCATGACGAAAATCAAACATATAATTTTTTAATGATGAATGTTTGCACAAAGATGAACAGACCTCCTTCCACTGTCACATCCGAGACAGCTTTCACTCTGTGCCAGCCAAACTGGGGCCAAACTGGGGGAAATCAAATTAAACTCCTGCAGGCTCGCCAGCTTTACCACTTTGATTAATAAAGATTTTTTTCCTCCGAATTTTCCGTCACTAATCAAAAGCTTGAATTCAGCTGAAGGGTTGCGGTGCATTAGTCCCAGCCGGTACGTGCTAAATATTTGATGGCAGTGGAGAGGACGCACAGCGAAGCATCAGGGAAGCAGGATAAACATATAGCTCATCAATAATACATCCAGAGGCCAGACCACTTGTTTGTATGAGATGATGCATTTGTTGTATTGGGAAGAGATGCAGTGAAGCGAAGCAGAGGTATTTGAGATTAAATGAGACTGTAAGACTGCCGGGGGACCTCCATGAGCTGCACCAGCGCTCTCTCAGGAATACTGGGCAGCAGCTGAGCCTTGAACAGGGATCTATGTGGATATTTGAGGAGCAACGCTGGCCTGAGATCATTAATAGAGCCCAGACTGTGTTGGATTTGACAGCAAAAGCAGTGAGATGCACAGGAAACATCTGGAGGCTGAATTTATAGAGAACCCCACGAAGGTCCTGAGTATACCAGTACTTCAAGCAAGATGTGGGTCTGCAAGCAGCTTTGCAACCCTCCATCTTCCCTTAATCATGGTCCTGAGTTCATGTTTGGGTCTGATGTCCTTGCCTCCAACTTTCCATGTGTCTACACAGCAAAATCGGAAGCTGTCTTCAATATTCACACACAGAAGTGGAACAAGCAAATCCCCTTTACAAGAATTTATACAATAATGCCAGCAGGTTTAGAAGCAGGAAAAGCTAATATTCACCAAGCAGCGCTACATACCGCATGTCAGGCTGCTGACATCATATCGACAAAGCTTTGCCATTCCTTCAACAACTAAAGAAGTGAATCCCAAACAGCACACGCCCCTTTTACCTGCTGGGTTTACTCTGTTATGCAAATGTGTGGTTATGTGAATGCACTTTATGAAACAGTAGCAAAACACCCAAAGGTGCATTGTTCTTTTAGCATTAGCCTGCACATCTGTGAGCCTCAGCGTGTGCATAAGCACATGTGTCCTGTCAGTAACCCCACTGCTTTACATAACAGTGAGGAGTTTGGATTAAAATCGTTGTGCAGTGTTTTTAATGAGATTTCATTTTTACTCTGCGGCCTTCTCTTCTGGTCTCTGTCTGTCTTTGTTGCAGAGGCTTACTTCATGACGTCCTTTTACACAAAGCGTTTTTAATTACTGGAACGTGAAACACAACCTCTAAAATGATCCTGATATCAATACTTAAAGAACAGAAGAAGAGAGTCATTTGAGTCATCTGCTTATTCTGACTCTCCCTTTGTTTAACCCCAGAGCGAGCGCTGGCGCATAACAATCAGATGACTGTGGGCTGGCTGCTTTTATTTCTTAAGCAGTGGGTCCACTCCAAAGTGACCTACAGCTAGAAGAGAAGAAAACTGGCTAAATTTTGTATTTTCAGCTCCATTTAGCATCAGATCAGTGCAGCGTGGCTATCTTCTCTCAGTGATCACAGCGCTCAGCTTCACAAAATGGAGAATTAAGGGCCAGCCCGGCACAGCTGATCCCATATGTGTGACACTCAAAGCACCATTTGGGATTTAATTCAGAAACAAAAAGGCTGTCATGATTTTTTAGCAGGCTGGTAAAAATCTGTAATAAATCAATCAATTTAAAGTGAGCGGTGATTTAACAAAAGATCACATTTGTGTTGAAAATGAGTACGCTGCCCTGAAAGTGAGAGGAATAAATCCAAAGTACAGACTCTTATTTCAGTAGAAACCTCTCATCAGCAGTAATGACGACTAAATGGATCTCAGGTTTCTCGCTCAGATGCATCATATCTACGACATGCAGTTTAGTTTCACGGCCGCTCAGCTGAGGTTCAGTATGACTGATGAAACAGGAAGCTTTGGAGTTTCTGCCCAACATCAGTCAGATAACTGCTCCATTTGGGCTAAAGCTAACAGGTGTGCCACTCTCGCCCACTTCAATGAGAATGTGCTTTACGGTAACGTGCTGCACTCTCAGTGATGCTACAGCGCCTCCGGCTGAATTCCCAACATCTCATTAACTCCCAGAGGGAAAACCAATCAGACACACAACAGCCTTTTTACTGCGACTCGGTCAAGGCGACCTCTCTGCCTCTCTGCACCCACCACTCCAAACCAATCCTACCAGTGTCACACAGCAACTCATCAACTCGTCCCAGTTTAGCTGAGAACGTGGCATCCATCTTTCATTATGTCCTCTGCTGTTTCACACCCTGACAGAAACCCAAACATGTCTTTGAATCTTGCTTGCTGGTTTCCAGTGGACTGTATTTTGACAATATTCATGTCAGTAAATTAAGAATATGACAAAGCTGAACTTTCTGCCTAATTTGTCAAACACAAGGTGAGTCTGAATTCTTCTCGGTGTGTGAAAACACCTCAAGGAACCCGTTCCTTTCAAACTACATCCACATACCAGGCCTGTTTCGTTAAAGAACAGCCCACATACCTACCGCACAGCAGCCTCGGGCCATGCACAGTTACCTGTCAATAAACTATACTAAGAAATATGCACGTAAAGCTTTGCAGTGCAGCTACTTTCATTAACAAGCTCCTGGAACAGCCTTTTCAAAACTAAACCTTCTTGTTTAAAAGAAAGCTCCACTGCATTTATGTCACAACGACCTGCTCTTAGCAAGACAGAAATACACGAATTCAACATTTTTAAGAGGTGTGATGTATTTATAAGTGGACCGCTAAACATTTACCCAGAGAACAAAAGGATGCTGTCGTACTCCAACCAGGCCAGCGAGCTGTAACCAACCACTCCAGAGTCAAACATCTAAACCTGTCATTGTCTCGTCACCCAGTGTCCTCAGAAGCTTTCAGAGCCGAATAGGAAACAACGTGACGATGGCCCGATGTTCACGTTAATATCTGCATGTGCGCGTATGTTTTGTTGTCTTGGAGCTCAAAACTCAAAGGAACTTGATCCTAATGTAGAAAAGAAACACTCGGCGCTGTTAGCGAGCCCACCTCTGACCCCGGGAATCAACGGAAACATCTCAAACTTTGACAGAGGTGAGCACCCTTATTCCAGAACAGTTCCCCCCATAAACGCAGTAATGAAAAATCTGCTGCAATCTCATCCAGGCCTGACACATGACACACATCCACAAAACAAAAAACATGTGAGGCAACACACACACACACACGACGTGCTAAAAACTGCATAATGCTTTTACCATTTAGTCTCATGTTCATGAAAGAAGCCTTTTTTAAATGTGCTGCTAAATAAACAGTCAAAGTCGTAGCAGCTGTGGGAGCTTCCAGGAGCTACGAGCTAATATTACTGTAGGTCTGCTTTCACAGCGAGCAGGTCAATATTAGACTCCAGTCGTCTGAACAGCAACATGTTAATGTGTGAGAGAAAATCCAATGTCGGCGTGTCACGGCGCAGTTTCATCACTTCTAACAGATTCCTTTTGTTCTGTTGATCAATGCCCATCATCTGTGAGCGTCATTTTCCAGTGACACCAAACAGACTGCGATGACTTCTATTTCCATTCCTTCACTGCATGTTTCGCCGGCCTCAGCCAAAGCACCGATCCCAGGGGAACGGTTGAATATGACCTTCACAACACAAACACTTTGCTTGGTTTGTGCTGCTGTGTTTCTCTCCCTTCGTGCTGTTATTTCTGAAGGAAAGGGAAACGTGAAGCTAGCGGTGAAAAGGTCGGTCATCTGACGAACTTTCAAAAAAAACATTGGTTCTGTGTGTTTTTTTGTATTTTTATGTATTAAACATTTGAATTTCAGCAGCTCGACCGTAAGCCTGCTATTCCCGAGACGGGGAATGCACGGGGTGAGGAAAGCAATTCATACAGGGACGAACTGTTTTCTGACAGCATCTCAAATAAGTACGCAACCCATCTCATATCTTTCCTCCCTCCTTCCTGTAATCCGTCCATCTGCGCACGAAGACAAATTTCAGCATTTCATCAGGTAAACACTCCTATCTCCTCAGATAATGACACAGGAAAGGAGGGGCACAATCTAAACTCTGAGGTTCAGTGCTGGGAAACAGTGCAACACAAACTGGGAGAAAGCTCACATTTCTGCTCATGGTGTCTTATTTTTTTCTTTCCCTCCTAAAAAACCCTGAACGTAGCAGATGATGTGTTTATCTCAGGGCTGTAATCGTAAAGCAAACCCTTTACACCAAAGAAACCACCTCCTCTTGGTCCCTGTGTCCACAAACACAAAGGGGAGGTCAGCAATCATCAGGCTACAGCTTGGATTCACATGTCAGAGGTTACATGAAGACTTCAGCAAGCACTGTTGGCTTTCACCAGTGGACTCATCAAACTACTGTAAGTTTAAAGATAAGTCGAGATAAAAATGAACTGTATGTAAAATCGTCCCCCAGATTGTTGATCCTATTAAAAACATTGTACGCGTTGAACTCGTGGCAGCAGAGTTAGTCCAGACCGTCATTAATAAACGTTTCTCAAATTAGCGATCAGCAATTGTTTTCCAGTTGTGACGTTAAGCGGCACCTTTATTAGAAAAATTACAATCTCAGCAAGTCTAAGTCACGCCGAAGTTAAAGATTGGTCAGTTTCCGTCTTTGTGACACTCGCAGTCAATCGGACACAAGGGTTCCTCCGGTCAGTGATTACGTTGGTCTGCAGTCGTACCAACTAAACTAAGCCCGTTATAAGAGCTGCGACAGCTTGACCCCACACCATTTCCTGCACCCTGTTCTCCCCACCTTCTTCCCACTTTGCTCTGTTCTTTCTGCTTTTCACTGTATAATAAAGGCCAAAAGGCAGAAAAACAAAAATTCAACATGCTACAACCACTATAGTTATTGCAGACAAAATGTGAAAGTGGAATAAAACTGCATTCATTTTCACAGCCATCGTGCACGATAAATGTGGTTGCAAAAACATTTCCAGTGATATAAACGTATGGGAAAAGGACCCTGGGACTTAACCAGAGTAAACACTTTGCTGATGAGTTTATGGTTCACAGTCATTTTAGGTCAGACTGAATAAACATTCAGACCATTTCTGTAAATTTTGCTGATTCTAAATTTCATAAAAGAGAATTATTCAGGATAACTGGCTCTCACTGGCTCTCACTTGGATATTTTCCTGTCCATTGATGGTGAAAACTCTCAAGGCTTCGAAATGTAACTTTACAAACAAATGGGTGACACCACAGCAGCTACATGTGCTTTACATTACATTACAAAAAGAGGCACAATGCAATATTGAAGCTAGCTAGCTGCGGCTTATCTATGGTGATGAAGCTACTAGTTTGTTAGCCAAGCTTTGTGTTGAAATACATCATTAACTTAGTGTATATTATATTTTTTAATTAGGTGCACCTTCTGTGCTGCTGTAAAAAGCATTGGTGCAAATACAGGTTAAAAAAATATCAGTTTAGAAATCCTGTTAGCAAAATGTGTAAAGATATGCTAATTAGCCCTCTGCACACATTGCTACCGCTAATTAGCTATATGGAGCTATTAATGCTCTCTAGCATGCTAGGCTGGTAAGAGCTATAACATTCAGGTAGCAAGTAACCTGTTAATAAACTGAAAACTGGTTAATTTAGTTTTTGCTTAATTTACTACTTTTATTTGTCTATACAGCCGTCCTGTTAGTGCTCTAGCATGGAGGAAAAAAACCTCCAGTTGTTTCTAGAGCGCCAACATTCACCGTCCCTTTCACCATATGCAGTATCGTTTCCTCATGCCACCTCCCTCACAATTTCTAAACCCTGGTTCTGCTACATAGGCAACACTGCATAAAAATATCCTCTCCAGAATGCAACATCCATAATGACCTCATAGCTGTGATGACAGATGCAGGGTGTCGAGTCGGGCTAATGCCAAAATAACAGCTTTATGGAGAGGAGGTGTGAAAGAGTTACCCAAAAGAGACCATGAAATAGTGGGTTCAGGGGGTCACGGGGTGGAAGTTTGTCTACTTGATGGTAAAATCTGGAATAGCCACATGAAAGGGCCTCCACAGGCCGAGGAGGAAGTTCTGTCTAATTCCATCGGTTACTATTACAGACGTCGGCTAAATCGGAGCCTAAAGAACACACAGACTGTTTTCTCACAGCACAGGGAATGGCACGCTAGGATATAGACGCAAAAAAAAAGATTAGTGGGATATCTGTGGGAAACCAGTCTGGAAAAGTCCACTCGGTATAGGAAGTCATGTAGCTGTTAAAGACGCCTACTTGAACATCTGTAGAACAGTATCAATATTTTGCTGTCAACAGTGAAATAAACTATGTCCAGGTTTTGTGGTGGAGTTTGACTTACAGTCAAAAATGTGCAGAAATGACGAAGCCTCGTTTCAAAGAGATTCGAATTGTTACAGTGCAGCTCTGTCTAATTCGAAACAGCTCAAGATCAGATGGAAAAAGCGTGGCGAGAAAGATGCGGCAACCCTATAAAGTAAATTACTAGAGGCCGTTCCATCTCTTTAATGCTTCTGCTATTGTTGGGCGACCTTTAATGCGATGCTATAAAACAACAGAGGGTGAAAATAGGGAGATGAGTGCAGGGTGCAGGGCGAGACAACCGACAGCTAAACTGAGACGCGGCTCACAAACTGCACAGTGAGGCGATGCTTCCTTATCCTGACATTTTCTGCTGCAGCGCTTCATGCTGCTGAGAACATCTGCTGTGTCATGTTTCTACTACAGGCTTAAAAAGACGTCACAGCGACAATGCGCACGGTTGCATCATTATCTACTTTGATATTAAGAATATTAATTTCTTCTCACATCTCTCTAACACACACAGACACCTACACTGTGTTCACTTCCCTTCTTTTCCAGACTCTGTAAAACTGGAAGTGGAGCTCTTTCTTGCATTTTCAGCAGAAAGAGCAGTTTAGGTCGTTGAAAATAGAAACATTCTTCCTGTCGCTGCTTAAAGTGAAGTGGTGAATGCAGAGTGCTGCCTCGGGCCCGTGTGGACGGTGTTAATAAGGAGGGCTGGACAAAGCTAACAGGAATTAATCTGCCTGGCCAGTCAGACTGGATAGATCGCTCCGTCTTTTTTACTGTCTAACAAAGAGACGGCCTTAAGAGGATTATTACCAAAGGGTCATCTGTGTCTAAATGCAAAATGCCAAAGGTTTCCGGGCTCAGATCTCGCACTTGTCCAATGGGATGCAACCCTGATTTGAAGTCTTGAAATGACAGCTTGACTTGAATCTTAATCTGTGGCTCTGCGACACTTCTGTCCTGCACAGATTAAGTTGTGGTCTTTACCGTGCAAACTGTGCCTTTGCGTGCACACGGGGGGCTTGCTACAGATAACACAAATCAGAGCTTAAATAATTAGCAAGCAAATAACTTAAAGTGCTGCATGTCTGCCTCACATATCCTCATATTCTTAGTAAAAAAAAACTCCTAATCCCGTCTTTATGATAAGCTGTCGAGGAGCTCGGACTGTCTGCTGAGGGACTACACAGGGACCAACACCAGGATTTAAGGTTTCAAAGCCACCTCAAATTAAATTCAATTAAATAGAGTAGCTGTGTAAATCTCAAAGCTCTTATGTGCTCTAAAAAGCAAATGGAATATAAGTGGCTGGGGGTTATATGACTGCCTCCAAAGGCCAGACTACCAGTGACCCAGCCAGAGCCTCGTAACTCATCCAGCTGCACCGGCCTCCACTCCAATCTTGTATCGTCGGGACTCGTTTTCCTCCACAGTGGTATTCTGAGATGCTGTGAGAAGTGAGGGATCGGCCTCCTCAGGACACCACTGAATGTCCCAGTCACTCCCAGTTTCTTCCCGGTCTGCATCACAGCCAGTCGTGGAAACAACAGCAGGCTTGTGAGGAAGCGCATCGGGTCGGGTCTGAACCATCGGCCTGAAAGCCCGACTCGCTGCACAGAGCCTGAGGCTGTCATTCACACCCTTCTTCTGTTCAGCACCCACTGAAACATAATCGTGCTCTCCTCGGGGTCTGTTTGCACTTGGATCTTGGCCCGTAAGTGTGTCTGACAAAAGCCAGATCTCTG
The DNA here is from genome assembly GCF_057381915.1 of Diplotaxodon limnothrissa. Lineage (NCBI taxonomy): Eukaryota > Metazoa > Chordata > Actinopteri > Cichliformes > Cichlidae > Diplotaxodon > Diplotaxodon limnothrissa. The sequence continues at coordinate 1,312,304 of NC_140605.1, forward strand.
TACGTTTGCCTATTCCACAATACAGAAATGTGGAAATTGGAGAAATCTGAACTGTTAGCAGCGCTTTGATGATCCTTAGCCAAACGCACCACATTACAACGCTGAAAAAGCATTTCAAGAGCACTTAAAAGGATGGAAAAGCTGAAGGGTTCATGGATAGGTTGCTCACATTACAGAACATTTAGTGTAAAATCAGTCGCAGCACAGAAATCTGTCATTTAAGTCAGACAGTATGACACTTCTCCAGTTACTCCAGCCCCACACTGAGATCTTTCGACGCGCAGCAGCTCGAGTCTCATATAATTGCTTTGTTCTCAAGCTGTTCCTCCTCACAAAGCGGTGGCATTAAACATTCAAGTGTTGTGTAAAACATATTGGCACTAAATCTATCAAACCCAGAACCTCGTGTAAAAGAACAGACACGCTGACGTCTCTCTGCGTCTGTGGTTCTTACAATCATCTTGGATAAGTCAAACCCAGAGTTTATGTGTGTGTGTGGTTCGATCTCGTACACGAGTGATTAACAGAAAGCGTCTCTGACACTGCTGCTGTGCCGCCTGCAATTTTCCCATCATTGTTGCACATCAGAATAGCGCCCGGTGTCTCGAACGGTCACCCTGTGTGTCTGTGACAATGCTTTAGTGATCCACACAAACGCACGCTACAGCAGTGTTGGTACAAAGACCTTTTGATGATGGTCGGGGGGACGGCATCGCTCTGGCTCAGTGCTGCCTGCACGCCGCTGCCTCTGCAGCGAGCAGCCCCTCCCTCTACAACTCTCTGCTCTCATTCAGCTCCTCTTGAAGTGGTGGAGAGAATCGTTTCTAAAGTGTGTGTGTGTGTGTGTGTGTGTGTGTGTGTGTGTGTGTGTGTGTGTGTGTGCTCCTCTGTGAGAGTGCGCTCGTGCTTGCTTAATTGACACTAAGATCTGGGAGCTGGGATGAGCTTTGGGTACCTGCTACTGAAGGGATTTGAAAGAGGAAAAGAAGCAGGAGAGAAGCAGACAGAGGGAGGGAGAAGAAGCCGATGGATGATGGGAAAGAAGGACTTGCTCGCGGAGCTGACACTTTATTTTAGTAAGATAAAATCGAATAAACGTTACCAATAACAGGCATCTCCAGTGATAATTATTAGATACATCACAGAGCTCTATGTAATCCCCCCCCATGTGCTGTGCTGCCAACAGATGCGCTGCTTCCACCTCCTTTTGCTACTGCAGCATCGCTCACACTCCAGCAGAGAGACAGAGGAGCAAAATGGCAGATTAGCTGATGCTGTATCAGTCGGGCCACATGGTCCTTATTCTGTGTGAGGGTCTGACTCACATGTTGCCCACGCATAATGCAAAACTGTCCGACAGCATTCAGGTGGCAAACGATGGGAAAGGACCCCACCCCCACCCCCCCACATGCTCTAAACACAGCCTCTCTCCAGCATGAGTTAGCCAAAGATGCTGCATCCACCACCCCTCCCTAGCACTATCATTCCCTTTCCTCCCTATTACCACTTTCTCCTCATCCCTCTCCACTCACTCCTCCACTTGCACAGCAAGCGCTCTGAGATCCTCGGCTTTGCAGAGGATTTTCTTCCCCGACTCTGCATGTGAAAACTGTCAATATCTGACATGGGATCATGATGGAAATGACAGAGACAGATAGGACCGCTCCGGAGCTCCTTATTAAAAGGTTTCCTCTGAACAAAACATAAGGAGGTTCATCTTGTAAGAGGGGGGTGCTGAGTCACCCATGACAGGGGATGAGGATGTGGCTTCTTGAGCTCTTTGTGCTCTTACTGGCTTGTGCTCCAAGATGCTAAGATTAGATATGCCACTGTGCATCAATACATTCTTGGTGTGGCTGTAGGCTGTGCGGCTAAAACCATCCTGTCTTGATGATCGGCCAGGCGCCCAAGGCTCTGTGGCTCTACAGTTGACAGACTGGCCCTAAAGCCTTGGGGATGATGACTGAATACACACTGTCCTGTTTGAATTGGCCCCTCCTTCTCTGTGCCAGGGGCTGCCAGCTGCTTTAGATATGATAGGGTTAAAAAAAAGTTAAGTGTCCCAAATATTTTCAGGTGGACGGTTAATGTGTGACCATATCAAGTAGTCAGCAGCAATAGAAAGCTGCCCTTTAACCAGGAAAAGCCTTCTACGCACAGAAGAGCCTTCTCTCCCATTCAGCACACTTCCCTCTATTCTCGTGCTGCAGCATTATATTTAACCCATTCAGTGCCGCCACCTGAGCGAGCAGCACGCTATAAAGATTCAGCTTTATGATGATAAAGCAGGCATGAGGAGAAATGTTGACCTGGTCTGATGTAACATTCAAACCGAGCTTTAAAGTAAATACAGAATCATTACTTCTTTTATTTAGAAGCTTTAACAAAACATAGTTAAAATATCTCGTTTTGTTTTAACGTCTAATATGCCAAACAGTTTATCAAGCTCCTTATCAGTTTCACATCACTACGGCCTTAATTTCCATCTGCGCTGCGTTTTAATGAAACGCGCTCTGGATCTCCGCTCAGAGCAGTGAGGAGCTGCGGACACGCAGACTAACAGGATTAGCAGCACATGGCCTCATCACGGCCTCACACCTCGAGCTGGACCCGGGCTATTAGCTGCTGGACTAAATCTCTCCAAGAACCAGCGATGCTTCGCAGTGACACACACTCACTCTCTTCCCTGCTTGTCTCCCAGGCTCTGACACATCAGCGACGTCGCGCTCGGTGCGTAAGCCTGTTGGGGCGGGCTCGGCCCGTGGACGGAAAGCCGATCGCCTTAATTGATCGATCCTCAATAATCTAGAGACCGCGAGGAGGGAGAAAAGCCGTTTAGGTCAAGTCTTTGTTGAGTGACAGAGAAGGCGTGTTTGATTTAATCACCGCTGGCAGGGACCAATCTATAGCAATGAAACACAGCACTGTGGTCTTAACAGATAGCCCACTGCGCTCGGGCATGCCCATTGTTCCGCCCGTCTCCGCTAAGGTAAGGCTGGTCGCTCCGCGAGAGTGGAGCAGCCCACGGACAATTAGCGCACAATCACTTCAGAGAAATACAGACCGGCGCTCTACTTTCTGTCAGATAAATGATAAAAACATGCTGTGATTTCAACGAAACAGAGTAGGCAGCTGTCTTACCGGCTACGGTGTATCTATCCATGTAATTGAGGACGTTCCCAAAACTGAGGATCCCGGCGGCGGCGGCCGGTGAGCGGCATTTCAGCAGCGCGGCGCGGAATTTCTGCCCCGGTCTGCAGGGGTGAAGGTCCGGGTTGGATTTCAGTCCGGGACTCATGCTGCCCGACAGCGTGCGCACCTCATCCGAGCTGCTGCAGCCTTCAATCTCGCATCCATCGCTCTCCACGCACATTTTCTGGCACGAAAGATCCAGCGCAGAAGAAGAAGGCAGGAGAGAGCGAGGGAGGCTACGGAGTAGGAGATAGTTGACGGGGACCGCACTCAGCGAGGCTCGGAGATTTCTGGTGGAATCAGTCGCAGTGGAAGTGTTGTCTTAATTGCTGAAGCGCAGGAGCAGCTCTTCTCGGAATCATAATTTCTCTGCCAGTGCGAACGGACAGCCTGTGCGCGCCTCACTTTTTATTTTTTTAAAGAGGAGGGAGATCTCCTCGTTACGCTCCGCCCCCCCCACCTCCCAGAAAACCTGCAGCGAGCGATGGAGCCGCACCTGACACTGTTATTTCTAAGAGAAGCTGGGAAGGATTTTATGTCTTTATTTATGTCTTTATTTCACCGCATGGATGAGAGAGCAAAACCAGGTTTCTATTTAAATGTGTCAGTTATTATTACTGAATAGTTATTGCTAATAAAAGTAGGTCAGCGAAGAATGTTGCACAGATATATTTCGGGCTCTACATAACCGCCCCGGTGTGCTATATGTGCATTCAATGGTCCTAAAATAAATGCGCATACTGATATTCCAGGTTTGTTTTTGTGTTTCTTGCTTGTATTTGTTTCTAACGTGTCAAAAAAAGATCGACTTAGTTCCGATCGCCATTAGCTGCCAGGTATTTGAGATATGTTCATGTACATAACAGCCACAGATATGGAAAGCTGCATGCTTACTGGAAGGAAAGAGGAAATGCATTCCGCGGTTGTGCTTGAGATCAGACTGATAATGATTAAGATTATGCACTATTATGATTAAGCACTGCTGCTTTTACTTCATTTCCAAGCTTTTCAATGCTGATTATGAATTAGGCAGCTATTATTTCATGTATCATTCATATCTTTATTATAACTATGTTGTGTATATCTGTTCTCTTTGCAGAAATCTACAGTGAGCACTGTGTGAGTGTTATGATTACATTTTCTGTGAATTAAATTATCAAGTGTCCAGACACATGTGTTCTATTTAAAGTGGTCACCAGACTCAGTGGTAACTGGTTACAGGGCTTCCCCCACCACAAACCCCGACTTCAGGCAGCAGATAGAATCCAGCATCACAGAAGGAAACCCCCGTGTGTCCGTGTTGTACACACATTAGACTGTTCTCCCTTTTCTATCAGTGGTTAGTGCAGGTGGAGTTTCATTGCTGAGGCAGGCAGGATGGAGAAATGAGAGTTTCAGGGAAGTCTTTGACCTTTTTTACATGACACTGCACGTCATCGAGCCTTATCCGGCTCGTTTGGTCAAATCTTAGACTAGAACTGTGTTTTTAGCTTGAAAATGAAGGAATAACACAGAAGGGAAAATATCTTTAAAATATCCTTTGAGCGATTTGCCGGCATGCCCGTCTGAGTCTGAGCTGCTTATCGTCCTAACTTTAATTAATTTAATGCCGTGCACACATTTGGGAGATGTTTGCTTAAAAGATAAACCAAGAAGTTTCGACAGATCCTGGATGACACTGAAAATAAATGATTATCATATCTGCAATGAAGAAATCCACAACAGCAATTTATTTCGTCGCTGGCATTTATATGGTATCTTCCTAGTCTGACTGCTGAAAGCACTTTAGATGATAAGCCACACTCACCTGTGCACATATATATTCACTGTATATAGTAGTTAAGTGCTTTGTCTACTTTGCATCCCTGCCTTCAGGCACCAGGCGAGTCACCAATCATAGCATGGCTGTATTAGCAGTGTGGGTGGAAGATAAAGTAGAGGAACCTGGAGCGTGGTGCTAATGACGGCTCTGTAATCTGTAATCCCATAAAATGGAGTGACAACGTAAAACTGGGTGTTAGTTCAGCGATTTAACACCAGTCAGTCAGATTGTTCTGAGGTTTGTATCATTTCATCTCATCAAGAAATTAGGAAATATACTTATGAGTGAGAGCCAGTTAATGATGCTTTCAAGCTGGTTGTTTACAAGTCTTGTTTATTTGTGAACCCTCTTCTTTGCTCCCAAATAGCTTCTCAGAACAGGACGGGTGATGGAGAAGGAAGCTGGATGAATATTAACACTGGATCTGTTTGTGTGTGGTATCCCAAGTGGTTACAGAATAAAGCGATGGAAGTCATACATCTGGTCTGCCTAAAGGAGGATGAACAGATTGCAGCTGGCTCCGTTCTGTCAGTTTCAGCAGTTTCTGTACCCGTCTGTGCCCCGACGTCACGACAGACAATGGCAAAGAAAAGAAAAGCTAAAGTGAGAGCAGGAACTGTACACAGGCGTCAAAAGACATAGAGACGGCTCGTTACTCCAACGACAGCTTCAGACACACTGAAGAAGATGCTGGTGCCCTAAAAAACTGGGCTCACACCTTTATGAGTCTTCCTTCAGGAGGTCATGAGGAGTTGTTGCCTAAAAAGGAAAAGTACCTGCGTCTAAATGATTGGGAGGGGTCCAGTCCTGCAGCATGATCCTGAATAGTGTTTCTGTGCCGCCTTTCTCACCATCCTACTGTGTACACAGCATCAGTCTGACTTTTTCCAGGCAGGAATCCCAGCGTGTCCCCACCATGATCGACTACATGTGGAATTTTAGCAGAAAGTTGTGACGCAGGGCAAGAAGACGTTTGTTGATTTAACACGAGGACAGAGCTCAGTGATGCAGTGAGAAGAGGGCGCGTTCCTGACAGGTGTAGTTTCATTGTACTGAAAGCCAGAGAGGACACGGGCCAGTAAGCTGCTTTCTGAACCGCCTGTAAACGATTAGGTTTTGTTCTCTGATCTACCTGATGTGAAAGTGAGAGCTATCAAACTAGTTAATCGCCAATCAGCACGTGGGGTCAGATCGCTATGGAGACGATGAGGGAGGATGAATCCTGGCGTCAGTGAGGGTGGAGGCTGGGTATGGCTGTGGCCAGGATGTTGTGTGCACCAGATGACCTGCATTTTTTCGTTTGTTTGTTTGTTTTGTTGACTGATTTAAGTCAGCTCATCCTGAAGCCCCTCATTAGATTTGTTTTGCAGGACTTCTAAGCAGTCATCCATGTACTTCCTGATAACTTTGATGTCTAAAATAACAACTATGATGCAAAAACTGCAGCCTGACATGCTTATCCAGGCAAGTGATACAAGAGCTGCTTTTGTAATGCTGCAGACTGACGTCCAGTATAGGGAAGGATGCAGGAAAAGACCAGCCCGTGGCCTTATGTAGAGGGTTTAGAAGATCAGAGGAGAGATCCCTGGTAAAGACTTGCTCCCGTCTCCCTCTCTGGAGCCCCCGCTCCCTCTTTCATTGGTATGTGTTTGATATGCTGGTCATGTCTGTGGGATCCTGTGTGTTTTTCCATCATGCAGAATGGCTCGGTGGGCCCAGAACTATCTGTAGCATTATTCTACCATGTGGCTCGGAGCCACAGTCACTGCGCCGGCCTTCCTTCCTGTCTAAGCTCAGGGCTGAGCCTCCAGTGCAGGATGGGAGATAACCGACTAATCGCTGCACCCAGCGCCTGCAGGACGATAAGGCCGGCTCTCGGTGCATTCTGAGACACGTGGGGGCCACTAAAGTTTAAATGTCCCACTGACACATGTCTATCAGCTGTGTGTCTATCAGCTGTTTTTCTGGTAAACACATCTTCATGTCTTTCAGTCCATGAAGTTCACAAGAACCCACAAAGTATAAGAAGAAGAAGAAAGTAATGGGCATTATTTGGTTAAACTTCCAGCTCACTGTAGATTTCTGCAAACAACAATCGAGAATCACTCGATTGTTGTTTTTAATCACTGTAAAGGTTACTTCATGGCCTCAGTCTGCCTGTGTACGCACCATGAACATGTTCCTCCCTCGACTGAAAGAAACAGCGTCTGTTTGAAAACTGTGCATTAGACTGAGCTGAGCAAAAATGAGCAGCTGTGCATTTTCTGTCTGATCATTGTAACCTACGCAGGACGTTTTTAGTTAACATCTGCTACCACTGCACAGAGCTGTAGTTTTGTATTTTATTGCTTTAAAACAAAAAGCCCAGACAGAAATCCCTAAACAACGTGCCCAGTTGTCCTCTCAGAGTCCTGACTGAAACTAGAACAGTTTTACTTTTAAAGCATCTCTTTCTTTGATTCAGTTAAATATACATTTAAAAACAAACAGAGTTGATGAACTGTGTAGTCCAAGTAGGACAGTAGGACCTCTGAATAATCCTTATTTCTTTATGCTAAGAGGACAGAAACTCAGGCAGATGCAGGCTGAGGGAGGGGCGGCCATCTACCAGAACAGAGAGCAAAGGAGTGAAGAAGAAGCATTCGTCATCATGGGAAGTAGAACCCTAAGCTGGAGAGGAAATGGCGTGTCACAAATTTAGAGGATCATCATTTAGCCTGGAGAAATAGTTTGCTGCTTTATAAGAAAGCCCTCCGCAAAGCCAGAACATCTTACTATTCATCACTGATTGAAGAATAAGAACAACCCCAGGTTTCTCTTCAGCTCTGTAGCCAGGCTGACAAACAGTCAGAGCTCTTTTGAGCCAACCATCCCTTTTACGTTAACTAGTAATAACTTCATGAACTTCTTCACAAATAATATTTTAATCATTAGAAAAAAAATTACCAATAATCATCCCACAGATGTAATATTATCTACAGCTACTCTTAGTACCATTGATGTTAAGTTAGACTCTTTTTCTCCAATTGATCTTTCTGAGTTAACTTCAATAATTACTTCCTCCAAACCATCAACGTGTCTTTTAGACCCCATTCCTACAAAACTGCTCAAAGAAGTCCTGCCATTAATTAATTCATCCATCCATTTTCATCCGCTTTATCCGGGGTCGGGTCGCGGGGGCAGCAGCCTAAGCAGAGAGGCCCAGACCTCCCTCTCCCCAGCCACCTCCTCCAGCTTATCCGGGGGAACACCAAGGCGTTCCCAGGCCAGCCGAGAGATATAATCTCTCCAGCGTGTCCTGGGTCTGCCCCGGGGCCTCCTTCCGGTGGGACATGCCTGGAACACCTCACCCAGGAGGCGCCCAGGATGCATCCTTGTCAGATGCCCGAACCACCTCAGCTGGCTCCTTTCGATGTGGAGCAGCAGCTGCTCTACTCTGAGCCCCTCCCGGATGGCCGAACTTCTCACCCTATCTCTAAGGGAGAGGCCAGCCACCCTTCGGAGGAAGCTCATTTCTGCCGCTTGTATCCGCGATCTCGTTCTTTCGGTCACTACCCACAGCTCGTGGCCATAGGTGAGGGTAGGGACGTAGATCGACCGGTAAATTGAGAGCTTCGCTTTTACACTCAGCTCTCTCTTCACCACGACGGACCGGTGCAGCATCCGCATCACTGCAGCTGCAGCCCCAATCCGTCTGTCGATCTCCGGCTCCCTTCTCCCATCACTCGCAAACAAGACCCCGAGATACTTGAACTCCTCCACTTGGGGCAGGAACTCATCCCCGACCCGGAGTGGGCACTCCACCCTTTTCCGGCTGAGAACCATGGCCTCAGATTTGGAGGTGCTGATCCTCATTCCCGCTGCTTCACACTCGGCTGCGAACCGTTCCAGTGCGAGCTGGAGGCCCTCACCCGATGAAGCCAACAGAACCACATCATCCGCAAAAATCAGAGATGAGATTCTGAGGCCACCAAAGCAAAAGCCCTCCGCCACTTGGCTGCGCCTAGAAATCCTGTCCATAAAAATTATGAACAGAACCGGAGACAAAGGGCAGCCCTGGCGGAGCCCATCACCCACCGGGAACGAGTCCGACTTATTGCCGGCAATGCAAACCAAGCTCTTGCAACGGTTGTATAGGGATCGAATGGCCCGTAGCAATGGGCCAGACACCCCATACTCCCGCAACACCTCCCACAGGACGACCCGAGGGACACGGTCGAATGCCTTCTCCAAGTCCACAAAACACATGTAGACTGGTTGGGCAAACTCCCATGCACCCTCAAGTATCCTGGAGAGGATAAAGAGCTGGTCCAGTGTTCCGCGTCCAGGACGAAAACCGCATTGTTCCTCCTGTATCCGAGGTTCGACTAACGGACGAACTCTCCTTTCCAGCACCCTGGCATAGACTTTCCCAGGGAGGCTGAGGAGTGTGATCCCCCTGTAGTTGGAACACACCCTCCGGTCCCCCTTCTTAAAGATGGGGACCACCACCCCGGTCTGCCAGTCCACAGGTACTGTCCCTGATCTCCACGCAACATTGCAGAGGCGTGTCAACCAGGACAGCCCTACAACGTCCAGAGCCTTCAGGAACTCGGGGCGGACCTCATCAACACCAGGGGCTCTGCCACCAAGGAGTTGTTTAACTGCCTCAGTGACCTCGCCCCCGGAAATTGGCGGGTCATTCCCCTCATCCCCAGACTCTGCTTCCTCCTCGGAAGACGTGTCAGTGGGATTAAGGAGGTCCTCGAAGTATTCCTTCCACCGCCTGACAATTTTCTCAGTCGACGTCAGCAGCGCTCCGCCAGCACTATACACAGTGCAGGTAGAGCACCGCTTTCCCCTCCTGAGACGCCTGACGGTTTGCCAGAATCTCTTCGAGGCAGTCCGAAAGTCTTTTTCCATGGCCTCTCCGAACTCCTCCCACACCCGAGTTTTTGCTTCAGCCACTGCCCGAGCCGCATTCCGCTTGGCCTGTCGATACCTGTCGGCTGCCTCCGGAGTCCCACAGGCTAACCAAGCCCGATAGGACTCCTTCTTCAGCCTGGTGGCTCCCTTCACCTCTGGTGTCCACCATTTGGTTCGGGGATTACCACCACGGCAGGCACCCACCACCTTGCGGCCGCAGCTCAATGCAGCAGCTTCGGCAATGGAGACGCTGAACATGGTCCATTCGGACTCAATGTCCCCAGTCTCCCTCGGAATGCTGTTGAAGCTCTGCTGGAGGTGTGCGTTGAAGATCTCGCGGACTGGGGCCTCTGCTAGACGTTCCCAGCACACCCTCACTACGCGTTTAGGTGCACCAGGTCTGTCCAGCGTCCTCCCCCGCCACCTGATCCAACTCACCACCAGGTGGTGTTCAGTTGACAGCTCAGCCCCTCTCTTTACCCGAGTGTCCAGAACATATGGTCGCAGGTCTGGCTGAATTAATTAATTAATTAATTAATTCTTTGATCTTAAATATGATCAACCTATCTCTAATAATCAGCTATGTACCACAGGCCTTCAAGCTGGCTGTAGTTAAACCTTTACTCAAAAAGCATCTCTAGACCCAGCAGTCTTAGCTAATTATAGGCCAATCTCCAACCTTCCTTTCATATCAAGCATCCTTGAAAGAGTAGTTGTCAAACAGCTAAGACAGCTTAAAGACATAAAGACCTGGATGGCCGCTAACTTTCTGCTTCTTAATTCAGATAAAACTGAGGTTATTGTACTCGGCCCTGAAAATCCTAGAAATATGGTCTCTAACCAGATGCTTACTCTGGATGGCATTACCTTGGCCTCCAGTAACGCTGTGAGGAACCGTGGAGTCATTTTTGACCAGGACATGTCCTTCAATGCACATATTAAACAAATATGTAAGACTGCGTTCTTCCATTTGCGCAGCATCTCTAATATTAGAAATATCCTGTCTCAGAGTGACGCTGAAAAACTAGTTCATGCATTTATTACTTCCAGGCTGGACGACTGTAATTCATTATTATCAGGATGTCCTAAAAACTCCCTGAAAAGCCTTCAGCTAATCCAAAATGCTGCAGCAAGAGTCCTGACAGGGACTAGAAAGAGAGAGCATATTTCTCCTGTTTTGGCTTCCCTTCATTGGCTTCCTGTTAAATCCAGAATTGAATTCAAAATCCTGCTCCTCACATACAAGGTCTTAAATAATCAGGCCCCATCTTATCTTAATGACCTTGTAGTACCAGTCACCTTTCTCACTCACTATGTGTTAACAGACCTCTCTGCATTGAATCATATCTGTTATTAACCTCTGTCTCTCTTCCACAGCATGTCTTTATCCCGTCTTCCTTCTCTCACCCCAACCAATCACAGCAGATGGCCCCGCCCCTCCCTGAGCCTGGTTCTGCTGGATGTTTCTTCCTGTTAAAAGGGAGTTTTTCCTTCCCACTGTCGCCAAAGTGCTTGCTCATAGGGGGTCATATGATTGTTGGGTTTTTCTCTGTATCTATGAAGCGCCTTGAGGCGACTTTTGTTGTGATTTGGCGCTATATAAATAAAATTGAATTGAAATTATTGCAGTATAACTAAGGGAGGGTCACCTGATCCACGTTTGATCAAAAAGGAAAGTTTGAGGCCTGATATTAAAAGCAGAGCTAGTGTCAGGTTTGTGTGTGAGAAGAGAGCTGTTGTTTTTAACAGAGCGTAGCTACAACCTCGACAACATGATCCATCTTAAGACTAACACGTGTTTTGAACTGTGCCTTTCACGTCCTCCTCGCTGATATCTGGCAGCATTGGACCACCCCTCACATACATTTGTTTTTGGAGCCGTCTTGGCTTCAGCCTGTCTTGAGGTGCTGGCCCTGCCATTCTGACCTTCTCTCATCCGCTGTGACCTCCTGACCTGTGGCCCGCCTGTTCCTGACTGTAGCTTGCAGGAGTGACTGCCCTCCCAAAGTCGAGCAGCAGAGCGTCTGGCAGCAGAGCAGCTGGGGATTTGGGCAGATCTGGGCTGATGTCTCCCCTCCTTGGAAGTCTGATCTGAGCTGTGCAAGTGCAGCAGCAGGTGGCAGAGAGACAGCAGTGACTAAATATAGTGTTCAGGGGCAGAGACGGGTTCTTTTATCTGCTGATTGAATAATTTATCCAGCAGCTCCATCCAAGCTGGAATCCTTGGACCCGGGTCATCAGTCTCAGCTGATTTGTATGAGGGGTAGACAATCGGGGCCAGACTCCAGCGTGCACTTCAGTATCGTCGTGTTGAGCTTGTTTGTTTGCATTCCTGCACAAAAAACAATCGCAGTGCATTTAAATGGAGAAATGGGAGCTGCTGTGTGACGGAGGCCGACTTGCAGCGAGGGCAGATCTGTGTGGTACTTTAGCTCATATTTATAGGTCACATGGATCTTTGTAATTACCCTTTTGCTAAGTCTGCAAATCAGCTCTCCTCAGCTCAGTGGCCTCTGAAGCAGGAATGCTAAATACATAGGACCAAAAAAGTGCATGTGTCATTAAAGGGAAAGCCTCCGATTTGGCTGCATTTCCACTGCAGTCCACATTTGTGTTCTGTGCTCAGACAAAGGCATTTCATGTGCTAGCTCCATCTCCTGCATGTTGCTGCATGAACAGGCAACTTCCTTCACATGATACAAATATAATAACCCCTAAAAATCAACCGTTGCAACATCGGTATTTCTCCTTCTTTGTCTGGCACCATCACACAACCACTGTGTTAATTAACACAACTTCTGAATTTCTGCATGCTTGTGCTCCTGTGTGGATTATCACCCCCCGCGCCTGCAAACAATCCAATCAACACATCTCTTCTGTTCTTGTGTAACCCGCCCAAGAAGCACCCAGTGACTCTAAGAACACGGTGGCATCATAACAATAGTTGTCCTAATAATGACTGTGCTGACGCCTCACAGCGAAATCAGAAATATTTGTCTAGGCCAAATGCATGAGGGGCCCATATGATGTAATTGTCCAAATGAGGGACAGTACAGAGGGTGGAGAGGGCTCTTCCTCTCTATGATGTCATGACACTGCAGCAGTTTGCTGGAGATAAGGACCGAGTGCAACCTCACATCCAGAAATGTGGTTTTACTCCTCTTATCGCTGCTCTACAGCTGATTGGTGGAAGGGTGAGAATAACTCAAATGAAGGCTAGATAAGCCCACTCCTCAGTTACAGTAAATATTCGCGATGTGCACGAGCCATTTCTGGGGAATAATGATATCACGTCAGCATTCTGATTGAGAGCTGCTCCCATGTATGAGCCTGTTTTCATGACTAAAATGCTCCCCGTCCCTGAGTAAACACCGACTGTATCCGCTCCACAACAGCCACTGGCTCCTGCATTGATTGGCCAATGCAATTTATTAGCCATTGTGACAGTTTCCTGTACAGCCAGGGTCGACGGGGGAAACAGAGGTATGCAGATAAAGTGCTTTCAAACATGCCACACAATACCCATTGTGTTTTGATTACAGGTTGAACTCTTACCGCTAGAATGTTTTCCACATACCTTTCAGTGTGCGTCTGCTTGTTATTCAGCTCGCACTGTCGTGCCGCCCGCTCTATTCCCTCAGCAGACAGAGCTAAAGTCGGAAATGTTGAAAAACAAAAGGACGGTGTCTCAGTGACACCCTGAACAATGAATCCATGTCCCTGAACTCCACCTTTCATTTCAATTTGTAAGTGCCAAGCTTGGTGAAAAGTTTCATAAATCAGCCATAAAATCTGTAAAACGACTGCATTTAGCCACGTGTTCTCGTGTCCAGCACTTACTGGGATAAACCAACATGATGACAATGCAGCCCAACTACAGCGTGACCTTGTACTTGAAAGTGACGAGGCCAGTGACCTTTAACCTCCCTCCATGGTTTACTCCAGTTCAAAATAACGGAGACATGCAGCTGTTAGGATTTGGCAGAGCAGACACCTCTGCAGCAGCTGTCTGAAACCGACTGACGCGACGCTGTGACGCTGTCGTAGGTGATGATGCCCTGTTTGTGCTGGGCTACACTGAACATGGCACCCATCATGCTCCGTGAACTCGACAGAGGTCAGAGAGTTAGCCAGTTTAGGATTTGGCCAGTTGGAAAGCGGTGGTTAGCGCTGTGGTCTCACAGCAAGAAGGTCCCGGGTTTGAATCCACCTTTCTGTGTGGAGTTTGCTTGTACTTCTGGATCCTCTGGCTTCCTCACACAGTCCAAAGACTTGCTGCTACTGGGCTGATTCTAAATATGTGGGTGTAAGTAATGGACCTGCAACAGGCTGGTTACCTGTCCAGGGTGTACCCCGCCCCTCGCCCTATGGCAGCTGGGATAGTTCCCCCCCCCACCCCACACACACACACAGTACTGGGGGAGGAATCCATGTCTGTAACAGAGCTCCTCTAACATGGAGAGAGGTGATTAAAGGTCTAAGGTCCAGCACTGGTGGACAGTACTGTGGTTGTGCTCCATTCTTCTCACCTTCACACCTCAGCACCACGCCTGCCTTCACTGTATGATGTGTAACCATCCATGAAAGGAGGATGAAAATGCTACAGTGTCAGTGCCCAAACCTGTGAAGCTGCATTCCTTCAGTGTGACTTTGTGTTATGTTTTCTGCTCATCCACGTCTCAGTCTCAGAGGGCCTGGAGCCTATCCCAACTGTGACGAGGAAGAGGCACAGACGGACAACCATTCTCATTTTATCAGCTACATCCAGCAACTTAGACTCGCCAACTAACCAAACATGCATGTCCTGTGTGACTGTGGAGGAGGCTGTGGTAGCCGGGGAGAATGCATGCACACATAGTGCTAACTCCACACAGGAAGGCTGCAGCACGGCGGCTTCAACTCAACTCAGCCCAACTCAATTTATATAGCATGAAATCACAACTGTCAGCTGAAGGCTCCCTATGAACAAGCATTTGGTGACAGTGGGAAGGAAAACAGGAAGAGACCTCCAGCAGAACCAGGATCAGGGAGGGGCGGGGCCATCTGCTGCGACTGGTCGGGGATGAAAAATATGTTTTTATATTTATTTATATATATCGATAACCTGTATGTATGTATGTCCATTAGGTGTGTGGGTTTGTATTACACTCCTGAACTGTGTATTTGCACATATACACAACCAGCTGCATCATCAGAACCATTAAAACTATTGTGTAGCGCCCTCTTGTGGGACCAAACAGCAGGTGCTTGTTGAGATGGAGAGGAGACATTGAAGGTGTCCTGTGGTCCCGAGCAACAGACGTGTTGGGGTCCTGTGCATTGTTGGGTTTGACATGCTGTGGAATCTGACCAGTTTGCTTACCTGGTCGGTGCCCAGGGCTCTTTGTTTGCTCTTAATTCACATTGTCAGTATGATTATATCAGCCTTAAAGGAAACTTTGCCAGGCTGGGTGACACAGACTTACAAATGGTTTCCCAACAACAGGCTTATTTACCCACAGTTGCATCAGTACAGCAAAACTGCTCACTGTGTGCGCTCAGACATGAACACTTCCACGCCAGGTCCACGAGGTCTCAGTGAACATCTACTAAATCCATACTGCCCCACTGATGGAGGAGACTCCCTCCTGGGAGCGTTTTTAAGAATAATGCAGAGGTGCCATCTAGTGGACAAACACTGGAAAGCTTTTTGTTAAACAACCAAAGCTGTCCCAGTATTTTTGCATTCAGCCTGGATGTTGTTCCTCCATCTTTAAATCCATCATGTGCTTATTTTATGGTCTCATCTCTGGAGGAGCAGCTGCTCGTTGGTTAGGATAGTCAAGGTTAATGTGACGATACTCGCTGTGAATACTTGGGCACGTTTTTGGAGCTCTTCCACAGATGAGCGTCAGCAAAAGGAGTCATATCATCATCAGTCATCAAGAACATAAAACTAGATGGATAACGGCCTAACAGAACACCAAGTTCAGCCTCCTGCTTCATGTCAGACAGAAGCATTTTCTCTGAAAGGCATCCAAACATTTTTGTTTTGCTTTTTTCTTTGTTTTTTAAAGCAGAAAATACTTTATGACAGAGTTTTGTTTTCTGCTTCTTTCCTTCATTGAACCACTCGTCCACTTATTCCTCCTCTGGACCATACTATCAAACTGTATATAAATGATGGCCTGTCATCATCTTGGTTTGAGCATTGTGCCTGTCACCGTGTTGTTGGTGCTTTTCTTCTTTAAACCAGATGAGGGTTGACTCTGACCGAGAAACAACACAAGACACTCGTGGTACTTAATAACACAGACAACACTCTATACTTTTATATCATTTTCACTTTGTCAGATCAAGTCGCCCCCTGCTGGTCAGTAGACAGAATTGAGCAGCTAAGCTTCACCGTACAAACCACACATGCTCCTCTTTTGCATTAAAAATAAGTGAGTCACTTCAGTGATGATCCTTGGAAGTATTGTCAAAGACACGTCTTCTTTGAAATACTGAGATTTTAGTGTCAGCTTATTATTTTAGTTCGACCGGCAGACTGAAGCACGCGCGAGTAACTCAGCAACACTCGAGAGCAGGTTTTGCTTGAAAATTTAATAGAAATATAACCAACAACATTTAGAGTGAAAAATACAACTGCATTCACGTTTCAAGTCTACTGCAGAGAGCTGTGAGGTAACAATGTGACCATTTTAAAAGACAAACTTCTCCTGTGAGATTACACTGAGGTGAAAACGGAAACGGACTCTCGTTTAAAAATGGTGTTAAACACTGCACAGACTGAAAGCCGTTCGTCTGTGTAACAGGGCCTCATAACTTAACATTCATTGCATGACTCGTTTTGCAAGACGTTACACATTTCCCCTGTTGCTCAGCTCCACCGAGGGCTCAGGTGCAGGATGCTGCGGTGGTTGGGGTTCCTCTGGTAACGAAACACACACACACACACACACACGTTTGAAAAATGCTAAATTAAGCAAGCCGCACTTGCACGCACTGGTTGGTGAAGGATCTGAGACGTAGAACCACAGCAGAGCTACTCAGACACTGAGCTGACAGTCAGCTGTTTGAGCCTTTAGCAGCGCCGCAGAAAGGAAAGGATGAGACAAACGAGGATCACGATGTGTCCTTTATCAGCTGTGGCCCAGTTCTTCCTCTGAGTTGCCAGAGCACCAGAGTGTTATTGGAGCATGTGTGCAGATGAGGGGGATGTGTTTGTAACTGTGTGAGGACAGGAGCTGTCTGAAGTTAGAGCTTGAACAGAGGACCACTGTTCAGACACACGGGCACAAGCATGCATGTTACAAAAGAAATGACAACTTTTTGTGCGTCCTTGCACAAATTAACACTCGGAAGCCGCTTCAACATTTAGTTTTTGGTGTTTGTGTCTTTTGTGTTTTATTACCTCCAAGCAGCTGCTGCACTGCTTTCCTGTCTTCAGCAATGTAGACGGCAGTAACGACGAAAAACACTCCCCCGACAATCCCGACCACGGGGCAGAGCAGCAGGCTGTACTTCAAACTGTCAAAGTTCCTGTCGGGGCTACCTGGGTATATAGCATCAGAGATCTACACCAGTGCAGGTATGAAATCGGTGTTAGTGGTCAGTGACAGAATCAGAGATGATCTCCTAAAGCTTACTTTCTTACCACTCCTAATAAGTAAGGGCTCCCAGCATCACCCAGCAGATGTCCGACTGTAATCTGCAGAGCCTCCGCTGTCGCCCTCCTTGTTGGTACGACAACATACTGAAGCGAGAAGCACGAGCAAAAGGGGCGTGTCACATTTGAGCCGACACTTTGAGGTTTTTACTGTCAGAGTTAATGCTCACCAGCAGTATGTCAGCCAAGACCGCCCAGTTCAACGAGAGCAGCAGCTCGCCCAAGAAAATGAACACCTGAAACGTTCAAGACAAACAGTCACTGCTGCTTTCATGTTTCAGTCATAACAGGTGCTCACGATGTTTTATTTCAACCGATGCCTTTAACTTCTCTACTCTGAATGTGAACCTTTGACATTGTGACTAGAATTTAAATGAAAGAAGAAAAAGGAGGCTTTCTTTGACGTTTGGACCTATTGCTGCATGTTGCATCACTACAAGTCCACCAGCAGAAACCATCTGAAGAGAATTTTGCCAGATGAACCATTAAAGGATGCTCAGTCTTCTTAATGTTGTCCTAAATATCACAGTTTGCCCTAAAGCTGTGCCTTCAGTGACAAACCAACAACGTCACCACCTCGAGGTATACTCAGCCAGAGGATAGCTCCAAAGTCTGTCTTACGTAAGTGGCGGGAATGCTTGCTGATGCCACAAAGATGGTGATAAAGAGGCACGGCACTGATCCAAGCATGCCCACGGCGCAGATGAGTGGATCAGCATTTGGCACCTTGTCTCTAAACCGTCTGGATAAACTAGTGCCGAGAGCCCCGCCCAGAATGCCCGTGGCCACCGTTACAGCACCAAAGATGTAACTGCACAGGAAGCAGAAGAGAGCACACAGTACGGTCAAAACTGCACCGATTCAGGCTGGAGCAAGTAAGCGACGTGGGGAAAAGGTCATGCTATACCTGTCCGAGGAGTCACCTGGTTTGTCGCTGAGTTTCTGATAGACACGAGCTCGGGACAAAAAGTTCGGCAGCCAGAAAGCCAGCGCCCCGGTGAGGAAGGCCAGGGCCGTCACTCCCAACGATGACCACACGTAACTTTTACTGAGGTCGGAGAACCAGGAAGACAAGATTGTTTAGAAGCAAACACCATTTGTTTGGGTTTTTTCACGCTTGCAAGGGCAAAATATAAATCGTACTTCTTCAGAAGATATTTGACATCCTCCAAGTAAGAGCTCTGCTCAGTCACACCCTCTCCGTGGGTTTCTGCAGCACCTCTCGGCGGGTTGGGGCACAAAACGATCATCAAAATGAGTCCCACTGCGCCCATGATGGGTGTGATCTGAGAACAGAGCCAAATAATCCAGCATCACTTTGAATCAAATCGCACTTCTGCATCGTGAATAAGAAAAATGTTCTCACCCTCAGAGCCCAGTGCCAGTCCCCTGTGAGAGATGCAAAGCCACGCCCTGTTATATACCCAAGACCGCTGCAAACACGCAATAGTGTGATCATGATGCACAAACAAGCTCATATCGCCATATGACATCTTAACAAGTGAGAGATTAAGACGGGCGATAACGTACGGAAACCTAAATCTAGAGTCACTGCTGTGTCACCACTCATTGCAACACCAGCTCTGCACACGAAACAACTGTGGTGAGGACAAACCTACCAAACATCCACCCAACATTCAGCAACACTTTCAGCCGTGCAGCAGCGCAGCAGCAGCAGCGCATCATTTGAATGAAACTGTTAAAGCGTGCAAAAAGAAAAACACCTGTTTACCTTCCGACAGGGATAAAGATGTAGAAGATGCAGATCATGATGCTCCTTTTGCCCCCAGTAAAGAGATCACTTATGATGGTCGGAGCGACGGTGGAATAGCTGGCTTCTCCGGTCCCGACCAAGCCTCGCAGCAGGGCGAGAAGCCAGAATTGCTGCATAGACAAAAACATCAAAGACATTCAACATGTTTTCTGTCAAGCGCACATGGTTACATGCACGGAGAGTCATCAGCACAATCAGTCTGCAGATAAGGTACAACAAACCTCTGATGCATTTTCAACACAAACATGGGGAAATGATCTCAGACCCCACTGAGTGTCACAGCTCCCACTCCCTGAAACTCCCTCTTAACTCTGCGCCTGTCAAAACTACAGCTGAATGTGATGGAGGAGTCTCTCCCCCTGTAGTTAAACCACTTCGAAGGATATCAAATGTGAATACACAAACAGACTGTTTTGTAGAAAAAGCTGCACTGATGCAAAAATGAATCGCTTGATGGATTCCAGTGTGATCACAGAGCGCAGCGCGCCTCCTCACCAACATAGTTTGGTCACCTCAGACTAACTTAATAACTTATTGTGCCGTCCTCACTTTACTTCACTGAAACCTTTGATACCACAGACTATAAAATGCTGTCAAGCGCTGGGCTGGAATTTCCAGTGTTGAAATCAGAAACTCTGCGTAACCTGTGCAGACCAGCTTTGTGACTTTTCTTCTCAGACGTCTCGATCTGATGAAACCTCACCCGACAGCTTAACATTTGTCAGCGTGGTTATGACACAGCTGTATGTTTCTATAGAGCCAGATGACAATAAAGTTTTTTAAACCTAATGAAGACAAATTGTTCATTCTTTTAATTTAATAATTCAGATTGTCTGACGGGGTGCAGGTTAACCGTCTTGGACTTTCAGTTTCTGCCTCACAAGAGTGCGACTCAGCTGATGGAGTTTGGTAAGAAAACTACCCTGAACCACAAACACTGAGCCAAATGTTGAAATTCAGGAGCCTTTCCAACAGACGTGTGATGAATTAGAACAACGCAGGGAGCAAAGTGAACACGTAGCAATGCAAAGTTGTGTTACTTTGTTATTCCTTGTAAAATACTCCTCACTTACCGATTCATTGACAAAAGAGCTGGCGGTTGCAGTCAAAAGCCAGACACTCAAGCCGCCAATCATGATGTATTTGCGATTGTAGCGGTCGCCAAGGTAACCGAAGAGAGGGGCCAAAAGGAGAAAACTGCAGATGAAAACTGAAAATTGATGGAATCAGTTATTCCTTTTCAATGACATCATTCGTTCACAGTAAACACACAACGATCAGTGAAAGCTCCAAACACAGCGCTGCTTAATTAGGTGCCAGATTGTATGTGCAGTTGACGACACATGGGTCTGCCATGCACTTACATTAAAAAGAAAAAAGCAAAACAAATTTGATCTCCATCAGTGCTTCTGTGTGTTTGTCAAACAGCTGCTTCATCATACCTGTCTGCAGAAGTCCAGCGGTGCTGTCCTTTATATCAAAGAATTTTTGAATATCTGTAAGGACGCCTGTAAGGCCAGAAACACCATTCAGTGCAAGCCCTGCCCAACTGGAAGCAGTAAATAGTGTGTATCGACAAAGAAATCATCCAACCTGCTATTGTGTACCGCTCCATGTAGTTGAGCAAGTTGACGTAGCAAAGCACAAACATAGTGACATAGGCGCGCTTGGGCGATATGGCAGGTTTCTCCTCAGCATCGGGTGCGAGAGACGCCAGGCTGTTTGCAAAAGAGCCATAAGGTAGACTGCAGCTGGAACGCAGGCTCCATCGGCGTACTGGGATGTCCTTGAAGGATGTGACTGATGCCCGTGGCTCCATAGCTAGCTGCTCTCCCTTCAGCTGAATGAGATGACCTAATGTTAAAACTCGTGCACAGATGCTCCACAGAGCTCGAGAATGACAATATAGTGCAGACACACAGTCCTGCTTTCATTAAGTCGCTGTCTTCAGGTTCAAGCGATGCAGCTTTTAGCAAATTTGATTCATGCGAGCTGTAGAAAGACTTTAGAAACAGCCCTTATGACAGAAAGTAATTACACAACCAAGAAGATATTTTTGCAACAGTGTCAAAATAACAGAGAAAGGAGAAGAAGGTTGTTCTCTAAATGCAGCTTATTTTCCAGTTCTTAAAACCGCGACAGAAAGGTTAAAGCATCTTTTAATTATAGCAAGTTTATGCATATGTAGAAAATAGACACAGCGAGTCGGAGCGTATAAAAATGTAACCTTGGCGTCTGCAACAGTGCGCCTCAGATATTTCAGCCCAACCAGGGTGAGGGACAACACTAAGAGCATTGTTTATGAACTCTTCTGTCCCAAAACAACACCGTGCAGCACAGCTGTAATCTTACAATGCAGCTGTGTTCCCATCATACGGGTATTTAAAACCATGCAAAATGTGAATTACAGGTGACTCACCGACTTGCTGATGTTTGGTTTTACTTTAAATCCTCTTATCTCATTCCTACAGATGTGCAGCTGCGAGAGAACAATGTGACTCTGAATGGCTGTGAGGCATGAAGACGCTAACAGGGACCTCAGTTTTGGGACGACTCGAGTTATATTAAGTTAGCGACAGGGCCAGCCCACTGAGGGTTGGTCATGCAGGGTTTCACACATATCTGTCTTAGTGAAGCAATGGCACAGACCAGCCAGACGTCATGGACATTTTCCACTTTGTGTTTCTTTTTTAAGAAACTTAGCACAAAATAAAGCAATAAATGTACTCATTTGACTTTTTACTAGTCTGATTCACCGTCCACAGCCTTACACTCACATGACAGCAAGGCAAACGGATCAGTTAAGTTAGTAGCTAAACTATACGTGTGCAACCTGCCATCCAATTTCAGGAGAGATTAAAAGGTGGTCCTGCTCTGCTCTGGAAACACCTGCCTTATCAAACCTTTACATTTCATCTGTTATCTCAGGACTGAGAGGTTATTTCTGACAGAAAGAAAACACTCGCTTTAGTTTCAGTTTCCAGTGACTCATCAAAACCACTGCTCTACAAACTACTGTTCACTTTGACACTGGGGTCATGTACATGTAAAAAAAAGAAAGAAATAATATTATAATAATAATAAAAATAATAATATGAGCCATTAAAAACCTTTAACCCTTTCATGAATGATGACGACGACCTCAACCTGGATTTTTTCTGAAGTATTTTTATTATAAATAAATAAACACGATTGTATTTATGTAGCACCTTTCTAGACAGAATCACAAAGTGCTGCACATAAGATAACAAATAATAAAAAGGTAAAACAGACAATATAAAACACGCAAACATTTAATCAAAAACAGTTTTAAAAAGGTGAGTTTTGAGGGTTTTTTTTAAAAAACAACCACCGAGTCCACAGTTCTTAATGTATGAGGGAGAGAGTTCATCATCTTTATGCATTTAGGTGGACACTGATGTGTATGTAGAGGTTTATGTGCAAGTATACCATCAACACTGACACAAATACACAAAAACAGCCTTTGAACAGCTGTAACTGTAGTGACCACTATGCATGAAAGGGTTCAAGTATGTAAAACCTTTTTCTTTCTTTCTTCTGAGGTTAAGACAAATAAGACGATGCCTTTGGCAGCAATAGGATGCCTGAAAGGCTCTAAAACACCAGGCTTACTGACAGGAAACTGGTGCAGTCATGCTGAATGTGAAGGTCTACATTTAACTGCGGAGTCACCAAAGCATCTGTTTGCTTTCAAATCTCATTAGATCAAGTACAGCATGTGTCACATATGTGGTCCCCTCTGCTTGGAAGTGCTGACTCTTATCTAGAAATCAACTTCCTGCCTCGCTCTTCAGATCAGTGAGAAATGGCTGCAAGTCAGTCAGTGTGTCAGAGCTTTCTTCACCTTAAGAGCTTTCTTCTTAAGATCAGAAAATATGTCCACTAACAATATGCAGTAAAGCATGAGAACATCTTACTGCTTTGCTTATCTTAATGTCTTAAAATTATTTATTTATAAAATAAAATGCCATTTAAATCTACTGTTTCCACCTTTTATTTGAAAAGTGTTTATCAACAAGAAAATCAGAAATTGATATCAAGCTATGTTGAAGCCTGATGCAAAATTCCTGCAGTATTTTTATTTTTATTTTTATTGATTGAAGGTTTGTCAGAAGGAATAGATTCACTGTAGTTTCAGCATTCTGTTGCCTTTATTTCATTTCTACATACCAGACATTCATTAACCTAATTTCAAATTTTATTTTTCACATTTTTCACAGTAAAATTATGTCTCAGTAAAAAGCCCTCACTATGTACCTCTGGCACTTTTAAAGTATCTATCTACATGTATAATGTAACATAATGTATAATTAACAGGAGGTGCAAGGGTAAAAGGTAAACCCTGGAAGTAATTGAGAGAAATGTGAAAATGAAATACGATCATTTCAATAGTGCACGAAAAATAAAATCACGCCAACAACAACAATAAGAAGAAGAATATTCTATTTCTGAAGAAATTTTAAGTGTGCCTATGCCGCTGCTAATCAGTGTAGTTTGCCATTCATACGGCTACAGAGAGCAAAACTCAGCAGAGCAGCCATTCTCCACCATGAACTATGGTAAAACCAAACACCGCTCGCGCCTCACAGATCACAGCTTACAGTTTTGTGTAAAGATGAGGTGACTTCGTACAGCCCCGATTTGCAGACGCTGTGCACAGAGGTTCATGAGCAGAAGTCCCATTGTACCACGGCAGACCCAACAATGTTTGCATGAACACGCTTTGTAGCATTACTTTATGGACCACTTTTCACACATGGTTGGTGTACCCACACAGCCGGCTGTAGCTTTTCATCTCACAGCCCGACACATACCAAAACAACAGCCGAGACAGCATGGACTTTACGCCTGAGAGGCGTGATTGCAGATGCCGCTCAGGTGGGTCCGCCTCCCCTGCAGCGGCACTGCAGACCACGCCCCGCCACACACATCAAACACGTAAAATAAATATTTGTGCACTTTTGCATTCACTTTTTGTTATTTTTACACAGTGTTCTGAATTATTAACAATGGTCTACAGCCAATCTCGTGTATTATTATACAAACTTTGGTTGTAAGATTCAGATAACTATTTAATAAAAGCTAAATATTTTATATGAGAGTAAGAAAGAAAAGTATTTCTTTGTGCCCCCCTCTCCCTGTTAATGCCCTACCTGCCCCCTGGCAACACTTTGCTAGACCCGCCCCTGCACAGTTACCAGCTGTCAGCTACATAGAAAAGGATCCTGGTGTTATTTGTCTCTCAGAAACAGTTCATAACTTCAACTCATTCATGTCACCTAAAAGGTAAACCTGTTTCTCCATCACAGCTCTGATGATTCAGTAAGGACATCTCCTGGTTTCGACCAGCAGCTTTTACAGCTGTGGCTCCATCAAACATCAGCTGATACTAGAAATTAAAATCAAATGAATTCTAACAGCAGCTGATCAAGCTTAAACTGCTGCTGTTGTTTATGGCGCAAAGTGGGTGATAAACAAACACCAGAGAACAGCCATCAGCTGATCATTGATCAGTTTCATGACTGAAGTTGCAACAGGCGAGAGAATGACAGGGGAAGAGTCCGCTGTGCAGGTAACCACAGAGTAACTCCAGCTTTGTGTCTTTTTCCATTGTAGCTGAAGTCCGGGACAAACTGTGTTCCTTTTCAGCTCAACAGGAAACGCGTAATATTTTCTCTGAATGCGGGACATTCTGTTTGCACAGGACGGTTGGAAACTAACCTTATGAATACAATAAAGTTCACCATCAGTAACACAGCAGGCACCAGCTGTATAGAAAGTCTGTCATGCTAGCTAGCACGCAGTACGACTTATTGTAACTGATTGTAAAACGTCAGCACAACGAAAATATATATAACCTCTTACCTGAAATTCAGTTCACCGGCGGCGCGCGCGAGAGAGAGGAGGAGGGGGTGAAACGAGACAGAGAACCGCCAGGTAAGCCATGCCCGGTCGCTCGGCGGCCGCCTCGTATCTCTCGGTTTCTCGCATGTCCTTTCTGTCATACACCGGTGGCTAGCTGCTCTCTGTTGTAGCTCCGCGTTAGCCACCACCAAACAACTGAGTTATTTTTTCCACATCGACCAGCATCTGGACAACCCACCACCTTTCACTGTTTATACCGTTACTAAAACGAATAAATGAATAATCAGCCCATATAAATGAAAAATAAGTCTAGCTGAGACACCGAGTCTTTGCATTCCGTTTGCACGGGATGGTTGGCAACTCTACTAACTAACCTTAAGAATACAATGAAACGAGCGTGTCTCGCCTAGAAACACTAATAAAGCAATATAAAAACAAAGTGGTGGCCGCCATTGTTTGACTCAGCAGAGGCGTGCTATGAATTGTGGGATATGGAGTTTTCCACCAAGCATACGCCCTTGCGATTACCATAACTATTCAATGGTTCGCGCAACCTTAAAAATTTCAACGGTTCCTGAAAGCTGTGACGCTGTGCGCGCCGTTGATATTGTCGTCATTACGGTAATACAAATAAGGGTAGACAAGGCCGTACCACAGCCAACATACCACTGGAGAGAGGCAACACACCACAAATGAAGTTTGAAATTCGTTTCAATGGGACCAAGAGATGGAGCCAACACACCACAAATAAATCTTTCCCATTCATTTCAATGGGCAAAAATTTGCATTAAATATTAATATGTCTCAAAACTGTGGGGTGAGTTACACTGTAAAATTTCAGGCGGAAACTGAGGAATAATAATAATAAGAAGAAGAATAAATCTGAGGAATAGTAATAAGTGTGCCTCTTGGCCAGGGTTGGGAAGGTTACTTTTAAAATGTATTCCATTACAGAATACAGAATACATGCCCCAAAATGTATTCTGTAGCGTATTCTGTTACGTTACTCAATGACAGTAACGTATTCTGAATACTTTGGATTACTTAATATATTATCATGCTTTTTACAACAACATGAATGTACTATTGCTGTGTGATTTATTACTATTACTGAAGGTCCGCGACTCCAAACTGTAGTAAAGGGACCTCTGACTAATACGGCGGGGTCCCTGTCGGCTCATAGCCGAAAAATAGCTTTACTTTGTTGTGTGGGTCAACTTTTCTTGCGAGAGACAGAGAGAGGCGTTGAAAGGCTCCAACGGAACTTATTGTTTTCGGAGGAAAACACGAACACAGTGTACAGTCGAGTCTTAATAGCTTACTTACAACTGGGCTCGTCAGGCTCTCTTCTTGGCTGCAGTGGTTATTATTATATTTACATGCTTCCAGCTCCCGTTTCTGCTCGATGACTGCTCGTACCTTTCCACTCCCCTTTTTCTCCCTCCTCGCGCTCACAGACACATAACGTGTATGGCAGTCCATTCTCCCTGCAACACAGACTACACTGCCCATGATGCTACATTCTTTAGAGCTATGCTTGTAGCATTCTGCCTGTTAGCTTAGCACAACAACAACAACAACAACGAAAAGGCCTCTCTCACCCAGGAAACACACAGTCGCAGAGAGAGAGAGAGAGAGCGTGTCGCCCTGTAACCATGGCAACCGTAACGCTGCCGCCTGGAACAGCTGTCAAACAAAACCCAAACAGTCCTGACCCGCGACAAAATGAAACAGGAAAGTATCGCAGTGTAATCCATTTATTTCAACAAAGTAACTGTATTCTGAATACCACCTTTTTAACCGGTAACTGTAACGGAATACAGTTACTCATATTTTGTATTTTAAATACGTAACGGCGGTACATGTATTCCGTTACTCCCCAACGCTGCTCTTGGCATAGGCACACTTAATAATATGAACACTGCAAGTAAAACCCTATCCGCAAGGTGGGAGTAATGCATCACTGAGGACGCGAAGTTCCCCCAAACAAATCAACGAAGAAGAAACGATAGCGGCAGGGGAAGGCGGCGAAGAAGAATAATGACGGGAATGCTAAACGGAAAATAGAAGGAACAGAGTCCTGTTAAGTGAACATTAAATTAACGCTGTTACCGCGAAATATTAACATCGAACATAGCTGCATTACATTGGTATAAGTATGACAGAGCCTCAGTCAGCGCTGTTACTCCGGAGACAGCTTGCAGGTAATTAAACCGTCATGTTAACTGATGCTGGGTGCCGAGCTAACGACAGCGGTGCCGCGGCTTTGATTGAAACCGTGGTGCTGGCGCAAACTGTTTTCTTGAACATTCTGCATTAACGTTAAGATCCGAATGACAAAAGAACTGCCTGGGGATTACAACAGTGGGAGCAAACAAACACCTCCCTCGTTTAGTAAATGAAAGTCTTCAGTGTTTCAGGAGACCAAGTGATTTGTGTGTGTGCCTTTCGACACTGCGTCCTGTTTGCAGATGAAAGCCGCTGTCAGAAGTCCCAGCGACTTTCTATTACGAGGCTAGCTCAAATCACTGAGCCTAATGTTAGCCTGTAGCTGGCTCGACTGACTTAATGTGTTTACATGTATTTTTAACCGAGGAGCCAAGTAGTGTTTCTCGTTTTTTAACATGACGTTTAGCAGTTACGTGATCAGTGTGATATTAGTGGACATTTTACGCATAAATGTAAGTACAGTTTCAGTAGTTAGAACATGTCCCTACCACTCACCGCAGAATTAACGTGTTTAACCAGCTAGCTAACTGTAGGCTAACGCTAGCCGCTGTCACTGTTGTTAGCGTCAACGCGCTAAGCTAACGTTAATCTCGCATTACCTCAATTCGCTCTTTTAGCAGGGTCAGCTGCGAATTATATTTAGCCACTCTAAAATTAGCGACCTTTCAAAAGTAGCTGCGTCGAACAGGCGCTGTATAATGTTTTAGGTTTGTAGCACTGATGACGTGTTTCAGGTTTTGTTTAAAATGAAAATTTCGCATGGAGACTGTAAGGGTCACTGGGTCCACCTTTATACTTGTCCCCACATTCTGCCCTTCAAGGTGACCGGTAATTGACCTAAACCTCCATATTTTGGAGCAAGGGTTGTAGATTAATTCAGGAAATTAAAGCTCCACGGATTTCGTGTCGCAGGGCTATTGCATTGATAAAAAGGCTGCCTTTCTTTGTTGTACATTCATACGATCTGCAGTCTACAATTAATGCTTGTGATTCTTATAAGCCTTGAAATAATGATCAGTAAGCATCAGACTTCACCGAGCCAGCTCCTTTGAAATGTTTCTGTTTGGCCTATCAAGAAAAACAAATTCTTCCATCATGTTATGTAAAAGGTTAAACTGTTTTATCAAACGGCTGCTCGATCGATAATCCCAAAGTCCACTTAATGTATTATGATGTAAAAAATCGACATTTAGTCCGACTCATGAGCACAGATTTACAGTTGTTTAAAATGTTGTTTACAGTGAGCGCTGCCATTCTTGATGCAATGTTGGGTGTTCATGGCAAATTGGTAACATAGGTGGGAACTGCTAAGTAGTTTGAGCAATATGCTCATTCTCACTCAAGCCCCTCTGAGTGTCATGTTGTCACCTCAGCCACCTGAAGAACAGTGTAATGCACGTAGGTTATGTAGTGGAGGTAGTGTGCTGTATGTCATAGTGAATGACTTTGATTTTTTTATATTCAGAGCTGAACAAAAACCCAGTGGAGGGATTCTCAGCAGGCCTGATCGAGGATAGTGATCTCTACAGATGGGAAGTCCTTATCATTGGGCCTCCAGACACCCTGTAGTGAGTCTCCCTGTCTTGTGTATGGGTTGAGATGAGTTTTGGCCTGTGTGGATTTGTTTTTAAACTTTGGTACCTATCATGCTGATTTTTTTCATCTTTCCCCCTCCCCCCACAGTGAAGGTGGTGTGTTTAAAGCTCATCTGACCTTTCCCAAAGACTACCCTCTCAGGCCACCTAAAATGAAATTTATCACAGATATTTGGCACCCTAACGGTAGGTACCGGTGAAACATGCTATCAGTGTTATTATAAATGTTTTTAAGCTTACGAAATGAAGGCTGTATGATCTTTGTGTTAATGTTACATGTTATTAGTTTTATTGTGACTCTACTGTTGATTAAAATTATTTTGCCATCTTTACTACATGGTGTGTTTATCCTGATGGAGGTAAAAGCCTCTTTTTCAAAAGTGGCAGCAAAGACTGTAAACACACGCAGAGACATAAAGGCCACTGATGCACGAGCACGTAAACAGCAGCCAGATAAAATTCAGTAAAATCAAGAACCAGTGCGACCTCAGCAGTAATCCCACTGACTATGGGAACTATTTTCTCAGACCTTTAAAATAAGGTCTAAGGAAAATAAGGACTAACCAGTGGGAAAGTTTGTGGACACACACATTTGGCCACTTAGCAGGAGCAGGCAGTGAAAAGCAACGTACACACTTTCCAATGAGAGCATTTTCTACTTCACAAAATATTAGTAATCTTTCTTTCTTCATCTCCAGTTGACAAGAACGGCGATGTATGTATTTCTATTTTACACGAGCCTGGGGAGGACAAATATGGCTACGAGAAACCAGAGGAGCGCTGGCTGCCTATCCACACTGTGGAAACCATCATGATTAGTGTTATCTCTATGCTGGCAGACCCAAACGGTGACTCGCCAGCCAATGTGGATGCTGCAGTAAGTCTGACTGTGTAAAGATCTTTTGCATGTGTCCTTTTATTCAATCCAAACATTTCTATAAAAGTCCAGTCGTGAGTGAATCTTTCTGATTTTAACATTTTGTGTAAACGTCCCCCTGCAGAAAGAATGGCGGGAGGACAGACACGGCGCATTCAAAAGGAAAGTTGCCCGTTGTGTACGAAAAAGCCAAGAGACTGCGTTTGAGTGATGCTCAGCACGGCTCTGGGCTTCATGTTTTCAGGGTAAGGATTGTTCAGTCATCCCTAAACTTAATCTGGAGAGCACCACCACAGATTCTCCATTAAGACAATTCAGTTGGCTCAAAACAAGAACGTTTATAGTAATATACTGGTAAACAAATTCACAACTGTAAAAGATTTAGGATAAATATTAGCAGCACTCCTAGTTTTGTCTGCTTACACTTGATGAAAGCGTTAAAAAACCCCAAATGAATAAATAAATGGCGTGCTGTGCTAAAGTCTTGAGGCGCCAACAGTTTGCTTCCAATGAACCAGACAAATTTGAATCCAAATGATAAATTGGTGGTTCAACGTTTCCGTGTGTACAGAGGAGGTCAGGACAGACGCACGGCTCTGAATGTCTGTGCCGTGCTTAGATAAACAACGTGGTTGCATGTCAGCTCACGATGTTGACGATCCTATCAAAACTGAAGCATGAACACAGAAGTAGAATAGAACAGAATAATCCTTTAATTGTCCCACAAGGGGAAATTTGGTTGTAACAGCAGCCAAAAAGACACATATACAAACAAACAGGACACGGAACAGAAACATACACAATCTTTCTTACAGATTTACATTAAGGACAATGGTTACTATAAACAGAGTACTGTACAGTTATTAAATTAAATAAAAATAACTACAGGTAAGAGGCAAAGTACTGGCAGACTTTGCTCCGCCATGCAGCACCATGTGCAAAGTGTCTGACTGGCAGCAGCTTAATGTTTCAGGGTGGCAGTGACGTCTAAAACACAGGCGATACAGTGTGTGGATAGAAAAACACACAGTCCAACTGATCTTGACAGAATGAAACGAAAGGCAGTGAACATCCAAAGAAGAGCTGCTGTTTGTAGCAGCCTGGAGAACTGCTGCTGACGGCCGCTTAGACAAAGCTTCACATTTGAAGAGATTTCAGGCTGTGTTAAAGAGCAAAGGATGAGTTCATTAAAATTGCTCAGTCGCCTTTTTGCCTGATGTATCCCATGTATGTTTGCACATGGTCCAATAACTCACTACACCTGTTTGCCATTTTCCTCGCCAAATCTAAAGAAATGAAGGCGAGCTTTGAGACTGTTGCACAGTACTGAGCATGTCGCCTGTCGTCGACTCGTGGTCCTAACTTGTGTTTTTTCCGGCCATTTGTTGTTTCCCGCAGGTCTCCAATTGAAAATCAACACGGCACTGTTTCCTGCACTCTTCCACCCTGTCGCCAGGCTTGTCCTCCTTTATTTTGGCAGGAACAGACTGGCTACTGTAGGCTGCAATAGAAACATAACAAGGACTACCAAGGCTGACGGAAAATCGCCAAGCAAGTGCCAACTGAAAAAAAGAAAACAAGAAAAAAACCCAGAAGATGATAAAAGATTTTTCAAGGCTATGAACTGCTTCAACATTCAGGAAGATATTGTAAAGACATGTATATAGCACAGACTAAACCGGATAATATATACGCTCCCTTTCCATCCATCCAGACATTTAGACCAAATGAAATAGCGCGGGTTCATTTCTTTTTGTCCATTTTCCTTCTCTCAGCCCCGGCATGGATTAGTTCTCTTTAGATTGTTTTCATAGGAGCCATTAACACGGATGCGTTTGGAGGAATGTCACCTGTGAAGAGCTTGTTCAGTCCCAGCAAGACGTGAATGATGTGACTAAGGAATACACAGCTGTCCTCTGGGTCCTTTATTGCTCAGCATCACAGGCAGCTGAATGATTTTCTCTCTATATTCAGTCTTACACCCCCTCTTTTTTTTTTTGTGCATGCTAAATTTTGTTGGTCTTTTCTTTTCAAAAGTGCCTCCCAATAAAAAGCTCGGCCACTTCATCCTGCGTTGATTAAGTCTTAAAAATGTCAAAAAACCAGGCAAATATAGAAACTACCACCTGTAGTATGACTGGGACTGTATACAGCGACTGTATAATTCGGTAACAATTTGGTGTAGCAATAACCCCCCTAGTTTGGAGTGTACACATTCATTTTTGATACCCTGATAAAAACGCGTCGTCCTCCTCGGATATTGTTTTATTTTTTAGCAGCGCCTCTCTCCATCGTCTGTATCGTCCTCGGTAGGAATTGTTATGCATGCTTTGTTTTATGGTTTTGTTGGTTTTTTGGTTTTCTGCTGAATGTTTCTGGGATTTTGTTTGTGGACGTTTGAGTGCTTGTGTGTACAGCGTGTACGCCGGTTTTGTTTTGTCGCTCTTTCCTCTCAAAGATTCAAATTCATCATTACTCTGCTCACTATTGCAGTTTTGCCTAATGTATAAAGACAAAATACTGATGTATATTTTTCATGTTATGAAACTTGTCACCTGTAGTGAGTTCTTCTAAAACATGACTTTTTTTCAATATTTATCTGCGTTCTTGAGCTTTGCTTGCTCCAGTGTTCACCTGTTTTCACAGCGGCCTGGAATATTAAACAGTATCCACCAACGATTGCAAACATTTGGACAGATGAGAACTAAATTTCCTGAGATCAGGTCAGTCTTCAGATATTTTTGTACAATATTTCTTAAATATTAGATTTGGGGGATTTGAGTTGTTTTGCAGCCAAAACTACAAAACGATTGGAGCAGTTAAACCGTACACCAAATGGGCCCAGTGCAGCAAAGCGCAGGAAACACTTGATCATTTCAGCATGCTGGCGTTTCAGGCTCCGCGACAATAGCGGGAGCTCCCAGTTTAGCGTACCCTGTGCTGTTCTCTTCACAGGTGAGAGCAGGTCTACACTGAGTGACAGGTGGGACGAGTCTGGTGACTCTTTGAATGTTAAGCTTCCTGCATCATCCTCCGACCAGTTTGACAGTGGGTCAATAATGGTCTGGCGAGCCATTTTCATGAGCGGTTCCACAAACGTGTTAACAGCATGAGTGTTCAAATCTGTTTCCTTGTCAGATATGATGGTGCAGTGGGTGAGTGGGTTCGTCCTGGTGCACCACAGCTTCACTGAGGACGACGAGGGCACTGATTCCATCGACTAGCCGTCCCATTCCTCAGACCTGCACCACAGACTGCCCAATAGCTCACTGATGCCTTGTTCCAGGTTTGGGAGTACAACCCTCAAGACGACATCCACTGTGGGATTGCCAGGAGTGTATTTCCATGTGGGGACTATAGACATGGCTGAGCCACATCAGCCTGCTTAAAGTTTAATTTTTGGTGTGATTTTGTTCTCTGCCAGTGACATGCTGCCTATTTTGTTCCAAATCTGATGCCTTCTGTAAGTGTTCCAGTATTTTTATTCAGCACTATGTTTTAGCAAAGTGTGTCTCAAACAGGACGTCTCTGAGTTGTGAAATTATCACACAATTTGAATTCTGTGATTTTCTCCCTGTCTGATGCGTCTCTGCCAGCTACAGCTCGATGCTCGCTGTTATGTTGGCAACGCGATAGGTCAGGAAAGCTTGAGGGAAGTTTCACCGGACATGTTCACCTGGAATCACCGGTGAACTGATTAGAGCTTGTTAGTCATGGATCACGATCAATGCGACCTTTGCCTGTGACTATAAAAACTCACCTGGCAATCAGGAGGAAATTTAAAGCAAGAGTCTAACTGCACAAACATTAAGTTAAAGAAACTTGATTTCTTCTTATTGAACCATTTGCAATTAAAAATAAGTTATATTTAGCATTTCAAAATAGAGCTAATGTTAGCTGAGCTGTGTTAAAGCAGGGCTGTCAGACTAAAACCTGAGCGCAGACTGCATCACTGCTCAACAGATCAGGGTTAGCCAGCAAATTCTAGTTTAAAAAAAGAAAAACTCATTTTATTCATAAAATATCTGCTTTAGTCAGCCCTGCAGATCTGTGCTAATCCTGCTGCAAGTTTGGTGACGTTTGAGATTAGATTAGAGATGAGATAAAACTTTATTAATCCCTCGGGTGGATTCCTCCGGGAAATTGGGTTTCCAGTAGCACAGCACCGACAGAAGTCACAGAATGTGAGCAGAACTATGACATATACACACATATATAAATCCAGAGTATACAAAGGGAGAAATGGAATGAATAAGAATACAAGGAAATTGCACATTTCAAGTATTGTGAGTCTGTTGCACCGTTGGATATTAACAAAAGTATTGCACAGTGAAAAGGCACCTCAGCTTAGTTGTTCCCCCCTCCTTTGTCCTCCTGTTTCCCCTCCCTCTCCCCTCCAGAGAGGAGTTAAACAGTTTGATGGCGTGTGGGACAAAGGAGTTTTAAGTCTGTTGGTTCTTTTCTTTGGGAGAAGCAACCTGTCACTGAACAGACTCCTCTGGTTGTTTATGGCCGTGTGCAGAGTTTGGGCTGTATCGGACTCACCATCAGGTCCGGTGTCTGCTGGCCTGTGTGTTGTCGACAGCATCCTAGCCGAGCTCTTTTTCTCCAAACATTTCTTGAATATTTTGGTGCTGTGCTTTGGGTCATTTTCAAGTTGTCGTAGGAACCCAGCAAACATGCTCCCTTGTCCACGTGAAGGCAGTGTTAGCAGCACCGTGGAGGGCAGGCTGGCTCCAGTGCATTGCCCACAGAAGACTCACGCGGCCTGTGTGGTCTAACCCACAGGGGTGGCATCGAGGGTTTTCTGTGGGCAAACCCACTATGGCTTCCCACAGAAATGGACCTAAAAGGCAAAACTGCTACGAGCCCCATGTGAGCCTACATGGGGTTCATGTGTTTTGGGGGGAGCTCATGGTGGGGGGGTCCACAGATGTCCCAACTCAGTGTCCCAGTGAACACACTGGATCACTGTTGCTGTCCTATTAATATTATTTGTGATTCCATAAATCAATCATTGTTGCTAATATATTTCTGATTGAGTAATCTGAATTTAATTAAATACTGCTTTGCTTTCCCCTCTAAGAACAAGTCTACTCATAATTGCAGTCATTTGAGTGCTAATGTATCAACACACCTTTGTTTTTGATAGTTCTAATAAAAAGAATACAGTAGCTTTCATAAATTAAATATTAGTACAGCTTTGAATCATTCTGTTGGGTTTGTCCTTAGTGTTTGCAGCATATTACAAAACTTACACGCGTGCGTCTCCCTGTCAGGTGGCAATGATCACTACGGCTGGGAGTTGATTCCATCAAACTGTCATTAGAGTGTTAACTGAACCACACCGTGCACCATTGCAAAAGCGTCTGCATTAGTTGTGTTTGTGCAGTCCGTTATTCTGGTTCTTACCTTGTTACCGTCTTTCCCTATAAATGTACTGGCAACGTAGTGTGAATGAAAAGCACTTAACGGAGTTAGCACCGGTTTTACATGGATACTGGCCTGCAGGAGGGCTAGTAACGGTCATGTGATCGAGTCTTTTCTGTTAATCACTTGAACGCAGCACCACCGCCTGCTACGAGCCGCTTCATCATATCGCGATAGACACCGCCAGGCCACGGCGCTACCGTTGAGCAACATGGCGGAAGGTATGTGACTGATTTTTGGGGCAGTTTGACACACGCCCTTTTATCCGCGTGCGCTTGTTTAACTATATCACCGACTCAACTAATGTGTTAGCGATGAAGGAAACCGAGCGTAGTCTGTAGGTGGAAATGCGAAGCGTCGCGACACTTATTGTCACGCTGTTCTTTCCACTGAGAAGCTCTGTCGTTAGCTCTCGCTTATATTGCTAGCTGAACTGTATCGCTACGAGTTAGCTTAACCAGGCAAGAAAGGCACGTTTCGAAGGAGCGTGCTGGTTTGCTAGGTCCCAGAAGGTGTATATCATCTTCAGTAATGTGCAGGTGTTGCTGGTAAAGATTAAGTGTTAGCTTCATGAGTCTAATCAGACTGTCCAGCGTTGCTTTATCTGACCGTGGTCAGAGGTTTAACTGCTATGGTAAAGTTTTTCTTTTATTTATTAACACATCTTGTTACCAGTCGTAGTAAATGGAGAATAAATGCAGGACAGGAGACTTGACAGGACAGGTTAAATGTCACTCCGTGTCAGGTGGTGTCATCCGGACCACCTGACAGGCAGGTGTTTGGCCTAAACACAGGATGGTTTGCTCTGTGCTTGTCCTTAAGGGAGATCTCCTGAACCCAGGGAGCAAATACACCCGTCTGTGGTTAGTAGGAGAGAGGATATACGTGCTTATTTAAAACTGCTCTGTGTTCTGGTCGGTGATACAGTTTGAGAGCATTTTTTGTATGTACTAACATTTTAAGATTTTGGATCATTGCCACATCAGGTCTGCAAGTGATTCTGACCACAAGTCCTGACAAACAGACTTTCCTGATGCCTCAGACTTCTTTGTCTTAAAGCTTTAAAAAATGATTGAAAACTGTGAGCCTGGAGAGGAAGACTTTCCTGATGCCTGCTAGACTGTTCTTATTTTGGGTCAGTGTTTTCTCACTTCTCAGTTGGTCCTCAGCAGCTGGGTTACGGTTGGCAGCATACCACCCTTCCTGTGCTGAGCTGGTCATGTGGTTTTCAGCAACTCCCCCTTTCTGTTCCTCATGACCAGTAGCCAGCCTTCCCTGCGACGGTTTACAAGGGAGGACAAAGTAACGAGCTACCTCAGCATGTTTTTCTTCACTAAAACTTTACTGACTTAAAGGAAGGAAATGGGCCTCTGTGAAACTGTGTGGGTTAATATTGTAACATGATGATGTGTAGAAAGTGCGTTTGACTTCAAGCATAGCCTCGAAGTTTGGCCAAACAAAATTACTGTCATTAGATTTTCCTTTAGCTGATTTATAAGACTTGACAGCATGGTCTCTGCCTTGTGAAGGGATTTTAAAATGTCTGCAAATTGGCTTGTTTCTTAACACACACACACACACACACACACACACACAGAAACCAGCGTTATGAAAGTAGTCAGTGCTCAAGCGATGTTTCTTAAGCTTTTAATACTACATGCAGTCAACACTGCTATAATAATTATCTTTAAACACTGGTGATGTTATCTGCAAAATGCCAACAAAGCTTGTAACCTTAACCCCAAATAATATCTTCTTTCGGTGTGTGCTTTGGACCACCCTGCTTGTTTGTAGGTGAAAGTTTGCTCGCATCATGGAGCTCAGTTCTAACCTGTGATTAAAGTAGGTTTTTCTAGCTCACGTTCCCTCGCCCTGCCTCTTCCTTTTGCTTCATGTGCAACAGAGGAGGTGGCCAAGCTGCAGAAGCACCTGGCCCTGCTCAGGCAGGAGTATGTGAAGATGCAGCAGAAGCTGGCTGATACAGAGAGGCGCTGCGCCATGCTTGCCGCTCAGTCTTCTAGTCAGGGCACTCCCACCCCTGCAGCCGCGGAGACCTTCATCAGCCGTCTGCTGGACATTGTGGCCGACCTCTATCAGCAGGAACAGTACAGGTGAGGGTCATTATAGGGACGCGGGTCTGTGGGTCATCTTTTGAGTGCTGTCTGTTTATAAATGGCTTTGAGTAAGACTAGAAAAGTGTAAGTGCCAGACAATTTGTGGTTCCTAGTTAGTTTGTGCCTTATTAAAGTATTAATGTTTAATATGGACGTGCTTCTCAGTGATGAATGTGTTGGTTTTGCAGTGATCTAAAGGTGAAAGTAGTGGGGGAGCAGATTCATGCCCATAAGTTTGTGCTGGCTGCTCGCAGCGATGTGTGGAGTCTCTCCAACCTGGCTTCAACCAATGAGCTGGACCTGTCTGGTGAGCAGCTTTTAAAGGGCAGTTTAAACCAAGTCCTTATTCCCATCTCAGCTCACTCAGTATGTTGATGGGTGATAGCAGAATATTTATTTTGGTGAGAACACTTTCAAAGTCCACTGTGGGCGTGGGAGGTGGGGCGGTTCGTCCCTGCGTTGTGACTTTGCGAGGGGATGTTTTTTGTTCTAATTTGTCTTAAAACTTTATTGGTTCTCAGATTGCAAACCTGAGGTTGCCATGGCAATGTTACGGTGGACATACACCGACGAGTTGGAGCTGAGCGAGGATGATGCCTTTCTTATCGACTTGATGAAACTGGCCAACCGCTTCCAGCTTCAGCTGCTCAGAGAGAGGCAAGTAGAAGAACTACATACTGAGTTTTTTGACTGCACTGTTGATGGTAGTGGTGTCACTTTTGCAAAGTGTATTACGATGCCACACATGTGACACACACACATACATGTGCTTCTTGGCTGGGCCAGGTGTGAAAAAGGCGTGATGTCCTCGGTGAATGTCAGGAACTGCATTCGCTTCTACCAGACAGCCGAGGAGCTAAATGCCAGCACCTTAATGAACTACTGTGGGGAGATCATAGCCAGTCACTGGGTGAGTAACGTGAGCCATGTTTGTGCATGTCCAGCGATGAGTGTGTTTCTGGATTGCACAAGCTCGTAAGATCAAAGTGGAACTGCCTGCTTTGCTTATTTTCCAACAATTCAAATGCAGCTTTCACTGTTTCCTGTGGATTTGTTTGAATAGCAGGCTGTTGACTGTCAGCTTCTACCACCCCCCTTACTGTTGTATAGACTCGAGCTTTGATCTCAGTCTTTGACAAAAGCCAGCCTTTCTTCGTCTGTGATTTTTGAGGTCTTAGACGTTCTCCATCATGAGCGCAGTCTTTTGTGTGACACTGTTTGTGCCTCTCATTAGGATGATCTGAGGAAAGAAGATTTCAGCACCATGAGTGCCCAGCTTCTGTACAAGATGATCAAATCTAAAACAGAGTATCCTCTCCATAAAGCCATCAAAGTAGAGCGAGAAGATGTGGTGTTTCTGTATCTCATCGAGATGGACGCGCAGGTCAGTTCTCCACACAAACTTCCCATGAAATGCTTATTTAGTGACTTCATCACGGTGTAACCAGAATTGTACAAAAACACAACATTTTGTTTTGTTACTGGTTTTTATTATTATTGATTTCAGTTACCTGGCAAGCTGAATGAACTTGACAACAATGGCGACCTAGCATTAGACCTAGCGCTCTCCCGGAAATTGGAAAGCATTGCAACCACTCTTGTGAACAACAAAGCTGATGTGGACATGGTGGACCAGAGCGGCTGGAGTCTGCTGCATAAAGCCATTCAAAGAGGTGAAGGGCTCCTGTCTATGTTACTTTGTATTGCTCGCTTGTTTCCTGCTAAAATGTATCAACTTTGTTACTGTGTGAAAAATGTCTTATGAGCTCCATGAACCTGAAAACTTTCCGTCTTCCTTCAGGTGATGAGTTTGCCTCCATCTTCCTGATTCGCCATTCAGCTCAGGTTAATGCAGCCACGGTGGGGGCTGTGGAAACGCCGCTTCACCTGGTCTGTTCTTTCAGCCCCAAGAAACACTCTGCCGAAGTGATGAGCGGGATGGCGCGAATAACTGAGGCTCTTCTCAAGGCTGGAGCCAACCCCAACATGCAGAACAGTAAGGGAAGGTAGGTCACATGATACTTGGTTTATGACCTTTATTGGACTATAAAGGCAGTTACTTATGCTGTAAAGTATAATCATCATTCATTTTAGTCTTTTATTGTTTTTAGAACTCCTTTGCATGAAGCTGTGTCATCAGGGAACGAGCCGGTGTTCAACCAGCTGCTGCAGTGCAAACAGTGAGTTATGTTCTGCCTTCAAACTGAATGTCAGGCTTGTTTCTGACGTGTCACACTCGGCAGCGATTCCCACAGAATATAAAATCGATTTGTTCCAGTAGCCGCGACACGCACGTTAAAGAAAAGATAACCCTGTATATACTTTGAAATTTCTTTTCATTTGCACTCTGCTGTCTTAACCCTTTAAAACGGGCACGCTCCGTTTTGCGTAACTATTTTTAAATCCCGGTAGCTCTGCAACCACGTGAGCGAGCGCAATAATTTTTTTTGCATATGAAACCGGAGGAGTTGTACTTACATCTTATCCCATCAGCTCGTCCTCAGTCACGGTTTCGTTCCACATATAGCTTTGCAAAAACTGCATAAAAAGCACTTGTAGCAACAAAAACATAATATTCCAGAAACACGCTTTGCTGATCCGATCAGCTGTTCGTAACACTTCCTACGTTGGAATAG
Source organism: Diplotaxodon limnothrissa (assembly GCF_057381915.1). Taxonomy (NCBI): domain Eukaryota; kingdom Metazoa; phylum Chordata; class Actinopteri; order Cichliformes; family Cichlidae; genus Diplotaxodon; species Diplotaxodon limnothrissa. The sequence goes on from NC_140605.1 coordinate 1,352,415, forward strand.
ACGTCAGCGAGAACTGTTGCATGTCCGCCCGAAACCTGAAGTGATGTCATTTTTGCGGAAAATGTTGTTTTTACCTTCGGGGCCTTATAAGCCTATACTGGTGTTTTTAAAAGTTATGTTTGACCTCGTGCTTTTCTGAATAGTTGCTGGGATGCTTGGAACTCAAACTGCACTGCTGGAAACAGTTTATTTTGATGCACATGCTGTTTTGTTTTGTTTGTTTTTTTGCAAATTTGCATCATAATATTTATTTTCGTTTTTCCTGCAGTATATAAAAATTGGTGGATTTCAAAAATAAAACTATGAAGACACTCAAAATAAATTTCCTGTTATTGGAAACTGTTTTGAGCTCTGAAATGTCTCTAACTAGAAATATATGGGGGAAAAAAACAAAAACGATTTTCAATTTATTTGTAGTTTATTGCACTTTTTTGCAATTTATGTAATTACTATGCACTTAATGCAGACATATTATTAAAATTTGGTCTATAACGGTTGTATTGGTGTATAGCAACTTGAAATGCTCCCAAAAAATGGCTCCACAGCATGTAAAAATATACTATAAGCTCTGGCAGACTTGGTTCTATGGTAGGTCTTAAAGGGTTAAGCTGCACTAAGTCTTTGCCTCTGTAGTCCTTGCTGTGCAGCCTTGCTGAGCGTGGCATAGCGGCGCATTAACCAGTTCTACTCCTGCTGCAGGTTCTGGACAGAGTTGCCTTCAAGCTCACAGCACAGAGACTCGCTAGCTCGAGTCAGTTGTATTGGGGTTTGTTCTCTCCTGAGCAGCAGTTACACAGCACTGATGATGACTCTGGGAAATGGGAGATTAGAAGCTGGCAGGTTAGGATTAGAGCCCAAAGTAAAGCTAATATCCACCAATATTAGCTTTTTATTTATAGATGTGTCTGCATTTAAAACAGCCAGTAAAGTGAGACCAGAGAAACACCCTTCAACTGTGTTATGAGCTTTGTTTCACAGTTTGTTCAGCAGAGGGCGCTCTGACCCGTCTTTGTGTCGGTACTGGTCTCAAAGACCCTGTATCAGTTGGGCTCCAGTTAGAATCAACTGGAACTTTAAAAAAAAAACAAAGCAAGTCTCCTACTAAAGTTACTGAGTCACATATGAAACCCAGGGCAGCTGTGGCTACAATGTAGCTGCCATCACCAGTGTGTGAATGGGTGGATGACTGGATATGTAAAGCGCTTTGGGGTCCTTAGGGACTGAGTACAGCGCTATACAAATGCAGGCCATACTTCATCAATCCTAATTTCCATTTCTCTTTGAACACACTGCAATTTTAAGCTTGTGTAACCTTAAAGATGGTGCTGTGTGTGTGTGTAACCTGGTGCTGTGTGATAGTGCTGTGTGTGTAACCTGGCCTTCTGTCTCCATTTTGTTAGGCTTGACCTGGAGCTGAAAGATCACGAGGGCAGCACAGCGCTGTGGCTGGCGCTGCAGTATATCACCGTGTCTTCGGATCCCTCTGTCAACCCGTTTGAAGATAATGCGCCGGTCGTAAACGGCACCTCGTTTGACGAGAATAGCTTTGCGGCCCAGCTCATCCAGAGAGGAAGCAACCCCGATGCACCTGACACTACCACAGGTTATTAAGCTGCTCGGCAACCTTTCTGCACGTTACTGTCCAACTCCAGTGCTGCTTGTGCCTTAAACATTCTCCTTTACGTCGTTTATTGGTCACAGAGTATTGCCTCATGCAGAGAGCAGCGCTTGCAAACAATGAGGCGGCTGCTCTTTTCCTCACAACTCATGGGGCAAAGGTCAACCACATTAACAAATGGGTGCGTATGAACATTTGGTCATGAGCAGACGGTTTGCTGCAGACTTGTTCTTTTTTCTTCTGACCTTTTTCTCACGTCTATGAGGCCAATCGCTGTTCCAGAGACCTGTTGGCTCAGCGTTGTATCAAACAGCCACGCAGTGACTGAGAGGTCATTGCAGGTTGTTTTAGTGATTGTTGGAGAAAAGTAAAAAACAGATTTCATGAAATAACTAATGCACTGTAATATCATAAACCACAAACTCTCTGAATGTCTCAATTTGACCTTAAATCGATGAAACTAACATAAAATCAATAATACTGTTAATTGGTCATAAATACATGCTCGGTCCCTTTGCTGTCTCTCAGGGTGAAAGCTCACTTCATACAGCATGTCGCTGTGGCCTAGCAAGCCTGACAGCTGAGCTTCTCCAGCAAGGGGCCAATCCTAACCTGCAAACCCAGAAGCCTCTACCCGATGACCCCCTCGGTGTGGCCATGCAGACCCCCCTCCACATGGCCATCGCTCACAACCACCCAGATGTGGTCTCCGTCATCCTGGAGCAGAAAGGTCCATATATGATTTGGGACTTTGTTACATCCTGTAACTAACCTGCAAAGCAACCTGCCGTGTTTACATTTGTGTGTAATGATCATTCTGACATTGATACTTGCAGCCAACGCACTACATGCCACCAACAACTTCCAGATCATCCCAGACTTCAGCCTCAAAGACTCCATGGACCAGACCGTTCTGGGCTTGGCCCTCTGGACAGGTATACAGCAAAATACCCAACAAAGTCACTTCTGCGTCATCAAATTGATCTGTGAAATCAATAATAGTGATTGTATTTGTCGATCTGTCTGTGTCAGGCATGCACACCATAGCGGCTCAGCTGCTGGGATCAGGAGCATCTATCAATGACACTATGTCCAGTGGACAAACTCTGCTGCACATGGCCATCCAAAGGCAGGACAGCAAGAGCGCACTCTTCCTTCTTGAACACCAGGCAGACATTAATGTTAGGTAACGATACCGAGATATGTGTAATTTTAATGTATTTCAGCAGATTACAAAATACTTTTCATTCAGTTTTCGTTTGTTTTTACTCCAACTGTTTTCTCTTTGGGTCCCTCAACTACCAGGACCCAGGAGGGACAAACAGCACTGCAGCTGGCCATCAGTAACCAGCTGCCTTTGGTGGTGGACGCCATTTGCACAAGAGGAGCTGACATGTCGGTGGTTGATGACAAAGGTGACCCTCCACTGTGGCTGGCTCTTGAGAACGGACTTGAAGATATCGCGTCCACACTGGTAAGAATGCACAGACAAACGGTGTTTTAGTCCCTCGCTGTTACGCTGACACTAACAGTTTGTTGTCAGGCTGGGTCTGTGGTTTGCATGTGGCAGGAATATTCTGTATTTCTCAGCATCTATGGCATGTTGAGCAAGTGTATATAAGGCAAGGACAGGAATGCTCCCAATCGAAATAAAGGTCAGCAGTGATATAAACCAGTTTGAAATAAAACTCCAAAAAATAAATTTTAAATAAGTATAAGAATGAAGAAAATGCAATTAACCCAAGACAGCAGTCAAAGTGATGTTTATTTTCTTTTGCAAGTTAGTAAATCTAAATATAGTTTTAGTTGAATATGAGAAAATATTTTTTGTGACGTTATGTTCAAAGTTGAAACCATTGAAGTTTTTGTTGTTCAAATTTAGATGATGAGGAAATAATTAATATGTAAACCTAGGGGGTGGGGCTAAATAAGTATATACTTCTGCCTACTCCTTGATATTGTGAAATGTTGGTAAATGTATATGATTGAAATAAAAATGAACTGAAGTAGTTTAGTGCATTTCCACAGTTTTCACCGATAGGAATCCATCACGTGAAAGAAATCATTCTTAATACAATAATGGATGTGAGTGTCCAGACAAAGTTGCTGTGACTCGTTTGTATCCAGCAGTAAAAGAAGCTGCAGGAGTATCCACACGAGCAACACTTAGGGCTGCCACAAGCGATTATTTTGATAGTCGACTAGTCACCGATTATTTTTGCGATTAGTCGACTAATCAGATCCATTAGACGTAAAACTACAGCTTATTGCACCAGCAGCATCTGCTCTTATATAACTAGCATTAGCTTACAGCTTTAAGTGTTTAAGGTCTGTGCTAACTAAAAATAAAGACAAGATGAGAGTTTATTAAATTTTAATGAAATTTGCAGATTGTTTCGGTGAAGTTTAATAAACTCCTTGCTATCTAAAATATAACAGGACACCGGAGTAAATTCTCGAGCATCTCACACTTCTGATGATCAGCTGTCTGCTTGACGTTTATTCAGCTGTGTAAAAACTATAACTTTAATCTCAGCCAAACCGATTTACTCAGGAACAAATAAAATACTAAAAAAAAAAGCCAAACAATAACATTTTAAGTTATCTAAGTGACTCATATATCATGTTTAACCTGAGCAGCGAAAGACGGCGGTGGGTTTGAAAACGATTAGCCGGGAGTCCGGTGTTCTCACGGCTCTAGTTAGCCTAGCCCCCGGCTAGCTATCGAGCTAGTGGGTAACAGACGTCTCCGAAAACGTCGGAGCGCTTTTGAAAATATGTGGTGTCTTGATAAACTGAGCAGATATTTGAGGTTTACACAGCTACATTCTCGCCTGAAAATATGTTAAACGTTTATTTTGTGACCCAGAAAGAATAATAAGAGTAACATTAAAACTAACTAGCTGCTGCCATTGTTGGAAACTGAGCTGGGCCGCGCTATGAATTCTGGGACACAGCTGCTTCTTCTTCTTCTTCGGGGTTTAACGGCAGCTGGCATCCTTGTACATGCAGTGCTGCCATCTTCTGTTTCAGTCCGTTATTACACGCTTAAATCCTGCCACTTATTCCTGCGTCTTTTGGGATCTTACAAAGCTTCAAACGACGCGTCGACTATTAAATCAGTCGTCGACGATTTTGATAGTCGACATAATCGTGACTAGTGGACTAATCGTGGCAGCTCTAGCAACAATAAAATAAACCTCTGTCAGGTAGGATGTGGGATGAGTCTAGACTCTGTCTGTTCTGTGTAGGTCCGCCACGGCTGTGATGCAACTTGTTGGAGCTCCGGGCCGTCAGGCTGCCAGCAGACCCTCCTGCACAGAGCTGTTGATGAGAACAACGAGGTCTCGGCCTGCTTCCTTATCCGCAGGTCAGCTACGTCTCTGTTGTTGTACATATTTACCAAAGCTATAAATCGTTTGCTTGTTTAAATGCAGCAAGTGTCTGAATGTCGCTTATATCTGATTGGCTTCAATTTAAAAAAGTCAACTGTCAACACGTTAGCAGCGGTCTTTACCAAAACATTACTGAGATGTTAGAAAGTTAAACAGGCGATCTATCTTTACTGTTCGTGTGTATCTCTATAACTCCTATCTCGTGTGTGTGTGCGTGCAGTGGTTGTGACGTGAACAGCCCCAGGCGGCCTGGCCCTAATGGGGAGGGAGATGAAGAAGCCCGAGATGGACAAACTCCCCTCCACCTGGCAAGCAACTGGGGACTGGAGGATGTGGTGCAGTGCCTTCTTGAGTTTGGAGCCAATGTTAATGCACAGGTTGGACCTGCATGACATCTTTACCCTGGTTTAAACTGCACCACTAATCTTTGTTGGAGGGTTTTATGACGCGATCCAGATTTTTAGAAAATGTAATTGAAACACGACACAACAGATTCAGAGCAGCCAAAAAAAACGGAGCTGAAACTGCTGGCAGAGGATAACAATTCAAAGAGATGCTCAAATAGTTTGCTGGCATTGTTTGAGGGGGAACCTTAAACCTGTACCTGTGTAGTTACTGATGCATGAAATTATCTGTGGACAAAGAACTCAGATCATCAAGCCTTGGTGTGTGTAACTGTGTGCTGTCTGTTAATGCTGTATGTGTTTTTCTGTCAGGATTCAGAGGGCAGAACTCCCATCCATGCTGCTATTAGCAACCAGCACAATGTCATTATACAGCTCCTCATTTCCCATCCAGACATTCGTCTCAACATTCGCGACCGTCAGGGAATGACCCCCTTTGCCTGCGCCATGACGCACAAGAACAATAAAGCGGCAGAGGCTATTCTCAAGAGGGAGCCAGGTGCTGCCGAACAGGTAGGGGCTAGTTTGTTGCTGTAGCGTTAATGAGTGTTGCAGTAATGACCTCAAACGTGTGCTTGTGTCCAGGTGGACAACAAAGGGCGCAACTTTCTCCACGTGGCTGTGCAGAATTCAGACATTGAAAGTGTCCTGTTCCTAATCAGCGTCCAAGCTAACGTCAACTCCAGAGTTCAGGACGCGGCCAAACTCACCCCGCTCCACCTGGCTGTGCAGGCTGGATCTGAGATCATCGTCCGCAACCTGGTAAGAAACCCAAGATTTTCTCCTGTATGAGTCGTATTTCATGCCAGTTTGAGTTGTAATGAGAAAAACACTGCAATGGATACGGTTTCTCCTTCCAGCTGCTTGCTGGTGCTAAAGTGAATGAGCTGACTAAACACAGACAGACAGCACTACATTTGGCTGCTCAGCAGGACCTGGCCACGATTTGCTCCGTGCTGCTGGAGAACGGAGTCGACTTCGCTGCCGAGGACGAGAATGGCAATAATGGTACTTTACAGCATTTGTCTTGTTTTCACTGAAATGACTCTGAGATGGGCAAAGATTACATCACGACTCGACCAGTTCTTTCTGACAAGATCAGAACTGTCATTATAAATGCAGATATATCTGTACGTGATAAGTGCTGTTCCTGAGGTGTTGCATCGTGCTGGTAGATTTGTATTACAACAGACTGCTGCAAACTGGAGTTTCCTGCTCTGTTCACCTTTAAAACTAGACTGGCTGTGGGATCTGGTGTCAGTCGTTACTATTCCACCACTGCGACCTATTTGTGAATAACTGCGTTCTTTTCTGTCTCGTCAGCTCTGCATCTGGCTGTGATGCAGGGTCGCCTTAACAATGTCAGAGTCCTTCTCACAGAGTCCAACATCGATGCTGAGGCTTTCAATCTCAGGTGATTTATGCAGATACACGTGAACGAACTGTATTAAAACTAATGTGAGAAAAAATCTTCTGACTTTTCATCTCATTGTGTGTGTTTAGGGGTCAGTCACCAATGCATGTGCTGGGCCACTATGGCAAAGAAAATGCTGCTGCCATTTTTGAGTTGTTCCTGGAGTGCATGCCTGAATATCCTCTGGACAAACCTGACAATGAAGGGAACACAGGTACCATGTTGGCTTTTGTAGCTGAAGTTATAAAACTACAATGTGGAAATCACTGGTGCTTTTCTAAAAGGATGACGGCGACATGTATGTTGTTGCAGTTCTGCTGCTGGCCTACATGAAAGGAAACGCAAACCTGTGCCGTGCTATTGTGAGGGCCGGCGCTCGCCTGGGAGTCACTAATAATCAGGGCATCAATATTTTCAACTACCAGGTTGCAACCAAGCAGTTGCTCTTCCGCCTTCTAGGTATCTTTTTCATACCTAATTACCCATCAATATTCCAGTATTATAAACCAACAGCCTCACAGGGAATGGCGTGTTGGGGTGATCTTTGGGATAATTTTCGCCCCCTTCCGCAGATATGCTTTCCAAAGAGCCCCCGTGGTGTGATGGCTCCAACTGCTATGAATGCGGTGCCAAGTTTGGAGTTACAACACGGAAACATCACTGGTTAGTGCTGCAGCTTTTCTGTGTAGGCATGCAGTAGATACAGTATTGGTCTAACTCTCCTTTTTCCTTCTTGCCTCTAGCCGCCACTGTGGGCGTCTGCTGTGCCACAAGTGCTCTATAAAAGAGATACCCATCATCAAGTTTGACTTGAACAAGCCGGTCAGAGTGTGCGATATCTGCTTTGATGTACTGACTCTGGGCGGCGTGTCGTAATGCCCCGGCCTGGATGTCTTTCAACCTCTGGCTCCGACCGCGCCAGGTCCAACTTGGCACAATTATTCAGGCACACTGGGAGCAGGACATGCTAACAAGAGAATCCCAGACAGTTATGGACCATCATCTTTATACTATTCCAGTTTATGAAAAACTATTAATCTTTTAGAGGGATGTTGCAAGTAGGAAGTGAAACATTGTTGTTTTGTTTCTGTTTCAAAGTATGTTGAAGTGAATATCAGTGGCTGGACTGAGTTCAGTGATGTTTGCGCCGATGAGCTCTTTGATATCACAAGCAGGTAGCTGTTGTACACGGCATTTCAGTCCACCTTTAGAAGGGGTCTTCCCTTAAACATGCCGACCTGTCCAAATACAACAAAAATATCAATGCTACGAAATGAAACTCTACATTCGTGATGGAGTTGAGGCTGCTGCCAACCAAGAACAAACAGGAAAATGCCCTTTGTTCTAAAGATCGCTGCGTTCTCTGTAATCTTTGAACATTTATTCACTATTTTGTGTTAACTGAGTAAAATGGGACGAGCGGTCGAGGGGAAAGCACCTCAACTTGACTAGGTCCAAAGTGAATCCAACCTTTTCTGTTAAACTTTTATATTACTTTACTGCAGACGTGACGGTGCAACTGGAAAAATAAGGTGGTGTTTTGTCCCCAGTTGAGCTTTATGAGGACGCCTCGGCCAAGTTGAATGGAAATGTGACAGGAGAAAGCCCATTTATCACGAGAGCATTAGAAACCTCTCCAAAACATGAAGTACCCCCCCCCCTTCTCAGTTACAGAAATGCCTAGTATGCCTATGCATGTCATTTAATTTGCAGCCTTCAAGTCATGGTTATAATTTTAAAATCAGCCACCGAATGATTACATTCCATGTCGGGCCGACCGTGAGGTCCTCGACGGTCCCACGACGTTGCCTCGTGTCAAGTTGTCGTCTTGACCCCATCACATGTAACGCTTCTTGATTTCTAAACCTAACAGGTGCACTTTATCAAGTTCACGTGACATTTCTGATCATTGGGGAGAATGAGTAAGAGGGATGGCCACGTAGTGGGGCCTCTTCAAGTATTGTTAAATTGTACAGATAAATGTGTGATATTTTTGACCACTACAACTGTTTTGTACTTAAATGCAGTTTGTGCTTGTCATTGTGACAAACCTAAATCTTGCCTCTGTTAATCTTTTATGCACATTGTTTAATCTTTTATGCACATTGTATCGTATCTGTATGCTCAGATATCTAGCTCGTCTCTTCCTGGTGTATTCTTTTAGGGAAAAGGAGGACAACTTTACATAAAGGTCATCAAAAAATGCTTTGAGGTTTCATGATTTCGTCTCTTTGTCAAACAATTCAGTTACTAGCCAAAGTTTTCTGAGTTCAGTGCTGCTAAGAAGCAGCTATGAGTGGGCCCATTCTCGGGGCTGACCGGTCTAGTGCGCTCCCACAGAGCATGACTCTGCATGTGCAGGGCAGCCGTCGTATTTCTGCAGGTTGGGGTCTTCCTCTGCCGCGATCGGGTCTTCAACACAGACACAACGAACACCACTGGAGCCGGGAGAGAAGAGCTGCCGTGGCACGCCTGCCCAGTGTCTCGCCACTCCACCGCTGCAGCGAATAAAGAAAAACTCAACCCTGTGTCTCCTTATGTGCACTCCTCTCGCCCACTAGTGTCAGAAATGCTGTATTACACATCAGTAGGATAATACAACATTGACTTGTTTTCGATTAGGCACAAACTATGTCCATACCTCTTAGTGGAGCACCAGAATCTTCCTCCACTGGCAGCAGTCCATTCTGAGTTACAAGACGGAAAGCGAATCCTCTCAGCCTCAGACTGAGCCTTGAGCTTCTTACCCTCTGCTAGTGATGCTTCTACTCTCAACAGGGCCTCTGTGGGCTCTCCAGCCTCGTTATAGAACCGACCGATTAATACACCTGTATTTAAATGTTGGATACCAAAACATTAAATGAAAACTTTCTGGGATGTTTAAGGTAAATTGTCTTCATGAAGTGTATGGTCATATCCTAGCTGCACTTTGCTCCCTGAGTAAAGTAGTAACAATATTCGTGTCAATTAACAAAGGAAGTGTTGTTAAGACATTTTAAAGTAACCTTCTGCACTAGGTCATTATAGTGACAACAAACATTGTATACTTTGCGTCTGTTTTGCACATCATAAAATAGGATCTGCACAACACGTACCAAAAATATCTCCGTTTCCGAAACAACCAGGCGCACTTGTAGTAACAAGACCATTATTTACTCTGACGGCCACCTGGAGCTGTTCCACTACAATATGATGGAAATCACATACCCACATTTTGGTAGTCCCTCTGGTAGAAGGCCAGCCAGTCGTACAGTGCAACCACCTCTAGGGGGGACAGACTCGATACGTCATCTGTCAGCCCACTCTCTGTGAAGTCTCCGGTGATGAAGGCCAGGGAGGCGTCTTTGCCTGAAAGTACAAACACACGTAGAGACAAAGGCGGAATATAGAGGACTGCTAGGAGAACCACACGTGGAATCCAGTGTCGTTAAAGAAAGCCGGGCATCACCTGCCATAAAGTGATAAGCGCCACCGGGTCCATAGTGCTTTTCTCCCTTGTGTACATCAAAAACATGGCCCAGTATGGCCAGGTATAGCCCCTTGCTGCCCCGCTGCCCACCGTGCAGCGCTAACTCACTCCTGCTTAGGAGTCTGACCGGTGACCCCTTTGATGACTCAGTGCCAAACATAGCTGACCAATCAGGAGGGATGAACAGCACTGCCAGCGACACGGATAAAAGCGCGACCACCACATAGCTGAGCATGCTGCTTTATTAAAGCGCCTTTTCTTTAAGCTTTACATTCAGTCCAGCACACCTCACAGTGGCAGCACAGGTGCTTCCGCGAACGGACACGCCAAACCACAGCGCCTGCGCGAACTACGAACGCAAAGGACGTTGCGGGCGTACAGAACGTCAATGCGGTAGTGGAGTAGAGCTCTGCTGTAGGTGAACGCTGGAGCGGTCTGTGTACAGACCGGTCCAACCGCTTCAGAACTCACGCCCAGTGGGCCGCAGGGGTTTTCAGGGGAGCCTTAGGTCGGCGAAACAAACATGGGCAACGCGGAGAGCGGCTGCGGCGGAGGCAGCGGCGACGAGGAAGACATAGAAACGGAGAGTCCCGGCTTCGCGGAAGACGGTCCGGCCTCTGCGACCGCTGGCGGCGGTGTTGGAGGCGGCGGCGGCTCTGGTTGTGGCAGGAGCGGAAGGGGATCGAATAACCTACCCGTGCCCACTGGTGGACCACCCAGCCCCGGGGTCCTCTTGGAGCAAGTGAAACTGAGAGAAGCGGCGGCTCGTATTAGCGACTCTGGAGTCGCCATTCACGAGTCCGTCCTGGCCGGGAATGAGGGTGTCCTGATGCGGTGGCTCGAGGACCGGTTAAACCGAGGAGAAGAGTCCGTTAATATTGAGCAATTTTGTGAGATGTTAGAGAGCAGAGATGCCCCGAGGGACGAGTGCGAAGAGGTATAAACCCGCTGTGGCCTTGCTCACGTTTCTAACGTCACATGTTATGATTGGAGCCGTCGCGTCTTCTCGTTTTTGGCCCAGGTTCGAGCGTCGTGTTTGATAACTTGTCGCCACGCCCATTCAGCGTTTGTAATCAATACGTAAATACGTAATTAAGTCTTTGGGCTGTCACGTGCTTTTATCATTGCCGGTCAACAAATCTAAATAGCGCTGTAGTGATCGAAGAGGGGGCTCTGTTATCAGGCTTCACCTGTGACAGGTGAGTTTGGCCAGTCACGGTTCTGTCGGCAGTACCAGGTCGAGTAACGGGACGATCTATCCTGGGCACGATGCACGAAGCAGCTCGGGAGTGTCGCCTGGAACAGACGGGCTCCAATTCTGTCAAACCACAACTCGGCTATGGCTGATTTGTAGACTGTGGCTGAACTTGGACAGAAGGGGGAGTTTTCTAGCAGCCCCCCCTTTGTTTTTGCCGTTTGTAGATTTCTAGAAGTTGCAGTGGATCGAGTAAACGAGCTGACATAATGTCACCCGTTCTTGTGGGGTTTGTCACGAGGTTTTCCGCTTTGGTCACTTGTAGCAGACCACGTTGTTTTGTCGTCTCTTGACTGGCTGTGTTTTAACCAGTGGTTGCAGATGACTGGTTGAACTAATGCATGTCAGTCTGAGCTCTTTGTAAATCCTGACTATCAAAGCTGTGCTTTAAATAGGGAGTGGGACGGTGTTTCTTTCAGGAATCAAGCCACAGACTCCAAAAGTGTAGCTACGTAACATAGTCTGCGATAAAGATGCTTCCAGCTGAGGGCTCCTTATGTTAACACCAGTTGTTCAGCCATTTGTGTTTTAAGACTAATGTTCTTGTAGATTTTTGCAACACTGTGAAAGTGAGGAAGTAAATGTTGGTATAAAAGAGTCTTTGTCCTTCTCCACTGTCTCAGGCCTTTGGTCAGTTTGATGCGGAGGGGGATGGAGTGGTGGACATAGAGAGCATGCTGATTGCTCTGAAGAACTCCAATGGAGCTAATCTGCAGGGAGAGCTGAGTAATGTGATAAGACAGCTTCAGGCCTGCTCGCTTACCCCAGGTACGATACGTGATTTGTTTACCCGGATAAACAAACTCGACCTTATTTGAATCAGTGCAGCCAGCGTGTGGCCGAAAAGTTAACCCGTTCATTTCTCTTGTGTTTTCCTTTCCACAGGTTTTGTGGACATATTCTCCAAGACCAAAGACCGATTAGGAGCACACGCCTCTAAAATTCTAAAGTTCTTACACAGGAATCGTATTCCCAGCAGTGCCATCCCTTTCCCAATTTTAGAGGGCTACAACAGTATCTGTACCATGAGGTCCAGTGTGGTGCAGGACTTCTTGGAATTCCTCTTGCAGAAGGAGAAAGGTGAGCATGAGTGTTCTCTTTAGTAATTTAAGGCTAAATGCACATCCAGCAGCGCCACGCCTGTGGTGAGGCTGTCCTCATGTGAGTTTTTCTTTCAGATTTGGATATTCAGTACAGAGCAGAGCTGGACCGTGACCCAGACGTAGACATGGTCAAGGTCGTCACTCAGTGCTACAGCACAATAGAAGCTTCGTCCAATGTTGCTGACATCTACAAGATGACAAATGGGGAAACGGCATCTTTCTGGCAGTCTGACGGCAGCGCTCGCTCGCACTGGATACGGTAAAAGGCAGCTGAGTTTCTGATGTTTCTAAGCAAGTCTATTAACAGATCTAAGGTGGAAACTCATCTCCTTTCTCCCTTCCCAGACTAAAAATGAAACCGGATGTTGTTTTGAGACGTTTGGCCATTGCCGTGGCTTCTAATGACCACAGCTATATGCCTCAGCTAGTGTCAGTTGCTGTGGGGAAGAACCGGCGTTCTTTGCAGGAGATCAGAGACATCCGCATCCCGAGCAATGTCACGGGCTATGTAGCTCTCTTGGAGAATGCCAACATCACACACCCCTGTGAGTCACCATCTCACTGATGCTTCTAGGTCACACTATCACCTGTCTGAACATAAAGCATGGTGTAAGCTTCATATGAGCTTTGTGGGGTCATACAGTTGTGCCTCCTTATTGGGTCCACATGCAGGCTTCCACAAGCTGAAGATCGAGGGGATCCAGTCCAAGAGAGAGTCTGTTTTTCAGCTTACAGGCCTATGTATGCTCCACATGTGCTCCTTTTTAATAATCACACACACACCTAAAAATCGTAGCTGTGCTTTGCATGTATTGAGGTCCCCATAGTTAAGTCATGTGTTTCACATGTGCCTCCCTAATCAATATTTATTCTACAGCATCTTCAACGGTGCTCTCCTTTCTTTCCTGTGGGATGTATCTGATTTTTCCGTTAACCACATAAACTTGTCACTAAATCCCAGACATCCAAATCAACATTAAGCGGTGCCTGAGTGATGGATGCGACACACGGATTCACGGCTTGAAGACGCTGGGTTATCAGATTACCAAGAATAAAGAGATGTCTGTTTCGGATGCTTCAGCCGTCTGGTACCTGTCTCTCCTCACCTCTTTGGTCACTGCGTCCATGGAGACGAACCCTGCACTTGCCCAGACCGTCCTTCAGAGCACACAGTAAGATGCAGAGCTCACTGCATGTGTTTATTGACATCACATTTGTAAGATTCCTACTGATGCCACTGGTTTCTTTTGTTGATTCACTTTTAGAAAAGCCTTGCGTCACATGCCGCCATTGTCCCTTACACCGTCATCCACAGAGTTCCCCAGGTTCTTTTCTGCGAACATCTTGGAGGAGGTGGATGGATTTCTCCTCAGGATAGCAGAGTAAGGCATTGTGGCACGGACACCACACTGAGCTCACCATGCTGACGTCATCTCAGTAAAAGCGGGTGGAAACAAAAATACTGGTTAACTGAGGCGGCGACACACTTTGTTCCATTTGGTGCTCTGCAAATCTAATTCTGCCGACAGAGGCAGAAAAACATTGTTTTTTCTACTCTTAGATATGTATGATGTCACTAAGTTATCCCTAATCTGGTCATCCATGCACACTGCTCTGTGTGCTTACAAGTCCCACGTGTTCTGTTCTCATAGGCTGAAATGAGGAGGAAGTAAAACAGCTTGTTTAAGGTGGAAACATCTACTTGTGTAGAGTCCCTTTATTAACTCTGTAAAGCCACAACCATTAATTCACCGTCAGGAAATTCACATTTTTTAACCTTCTGACAAATTTAAAACAATTTAATATCAGTTTGCATTTACGATTTCCAATGTGTCGAATTGTTGCTAGAACTACTCGATCCACTTGGGTTATACAGGAAACACTTCCTAAGTTCAGCTGAGGTCAGGTGTGGCCTTTGAGCCCGCGGTGTGTGAATAAAGCTCTGCAGTCAGTTTAAACAACAACACAGCAGGCACATGCTGCTGAGCGTGTGAGCATGGCATTAGAGCTTATATAAAAAAGGAAAGTGTGCGCTGGCACGACAAGTTTGACTCATGGCAAAGTATTTGTTCTCCTGTGTGCAGCTGCTGTGTGAGTCCTGATGTAGAGCTGACCCTCCTGGCCTTCGCCCTCGCCAGAGGGAGTGTGGCAAAAGTCATTCAGGCCCTGTCCTGCATCAGTGATCATTTAGACACCAAGTACAAGGCCTCGCCTCTCATCGTCTCTATGGCTTCGGTCCGGCTACGACTGCTGTATCGCAACGGTAACGTAAACGGCTCTTCTTTTCCTCTTCTTCACACGAGGACGTTGAAATCTGAGAAAGTGCCATTTCTGAGGAGGAGTTGCATTAGTGGAAAATTGCTTCTTCTTTTACAAAGCTGCGCTGCAGTGTGCTGATTACTGCCTTCCCGTCCTCCAGTGTAGTAACAAAGTTGCAACGTAATGGAACGCGATCATATGATTAAGTGTGCTGTGATTGGACGTTCTGGCTTATTACAGGGAAGCCGCTCCAGCTGCACTTACAGGCCTGTGATGTGAAGAGCAAAGATGAGAAATCAGGACCAGAGAACATGCTAACAGAGTACTCCACTGGAGATGGTACAGCTGAGATCAATAACGACTGTTCTTCAGATTGAGTACAAAATCAACATGACGTAAAGTGCTGCTGGATACTTTGCAGGTTTTCTCACAGAAGCCGGCCGTTTGAAAGCCAGCGTAATCCTCTCGACGGAGGACCAGAGCAACTTCCAGGTCACTCAGATAAAGATCAAAGTGAGACAGCCTATAATTTTACCATTACAGTGCAAAATACAATAACCTAGAGAGTGACGGAGGATTACGGTGCTGCAGGTCTTACACTGTGTTTGTGTGACAAGGTGCGGAAAGGAGCCATTGGACCGAAATGTGGTTTAGTGTTTGCGTATAAGGAGGACGACCCTTTCGATGCAGAGAAACACTTCAAAAGGTTTAAAAAGTATCACTCCTGGGACTACAAGGACTTCAAAGAGTTTGTACAAAGCAGGTAAGGATTTGCAGCTATTTTTAACTATTTATTTGTTCCTATATGTTAGTTTGAAATGCTCTTGTGATAAGAACAGACTGACACCGTCTCACTAAAATGAACCATCCAGTCCTAAAAGTGGGACAAACTTTAGACCCCTCAGCAGTCTGTATGTGTGTGGGGCCCTCAGTGGTTGATACTGTGTGTAGCTGACACAAGGCATGTCTGCCTTCTTTGCTTCCCCTCATACCTGCTATCATCTGCTCTTCACTTACCACTGGAACTGTTCCTGCTTCCCTCAAACTTGCCGCCATCACCCCAATATTGAAAAAAACTGGTCTAGATCCCAGTCATTTTGAGAATTTTCAGCCTATTTCCAATCGACCAGTCCTTTCAAAACTTCTTGAGAAAATAGTTGCACACAACTCCACTCACATTTAACTAATAATAATCTGTATGAACAGTTCCAGTCCCACAGCACAGGAACAGCACTTATAAAAGTAACCAAAGATCTTCTTATGGCAGCTGACTCCGGTTTACTTTCTTATTCTCCTCGATCTGAGCGCTGCTGTCGACACTATTTCTCACTCTGTTCTCCTCAGTAGGCTAGCCTCCATCGGTCTCTCCCATACTCCACTAGCCTGGTTTAAATCATACCTGTCTGACCGCTCTCAGTTTATTCAACTCAAATCCTTCTCTTCTCAGTCCTTCCCTCTGAGCACTGGCGTGCCGCAGGGATCTGTCCTGGGCCCCTTCTTTTCATTATCTACCTTCTTCCGCTTGGACACATTTTCCATAAACACAATATCCAGTTTCACTGTTATGCTGATGACACCCAGCTGTATCTGTCCACTAAACCTGATTCTGCTCTCCCCCCTCCTCCCTCACCCTCTGCTTAGCTGAACTAAATTCATGGTTCTCTTCTAATTTTCTCAAACTCAACAGTAACAAATCCGAGCTCCTCTTGGTCGGCACTAAGTCAACATTATCCAGAACCAACAGTTTCTCTGTTACTATCAATAACTCGCCGGTCTTCTTGTCTTCCTCTGTGAAAAGTCTGGGTCTCATCCTCCACAGTACTCTGTCTTTAAATTCACACATTAATAACGTCACTCGGTCTGCATATTTTCAGTTGCGCAACATTAATCGTCTCCGTCCTTCTCTCTCCCCACATGCCGCTGCCATTCTTGTCCACAGCCTTGTTACTTCCCGGATCGATTACTGTAATTCACTTCTTTCTGGTCTTACTCAAAAATCCACCATCAAGCTCCAACACAGGACTCTGCTGCTCGTATCATCACCTGGACCCCTTCTGTCCACCACATCACTCCTGTCTGGCAGCAGCTTCATTGGTCAAATATCGCATCAATTTCAAAATACTCTTGTACACATTGAAGGCTATTCATCATCTCTCTCTCCTCCATATCTCTCTGACCTGGTTCACATCACCGCCCCATCTCGGTGTCTCAGATCTTCTTCTTCTCTTTCACTCTCCGTCCCCTCTCCTCGTCTTGCCACCATGGGGAGCTTTCAGCTGCTCGACTCTGGAATTCCCGACCTCCTGATTTAAGAAATCTCACTTCCTTCTCTCTCTTTAAGTCCCAACTCAAAACTCACTTGTTCAAAACAGCTTATCCCACATAACCTCTCCACTCTGCTATTTTAAATTTGTATCATTATTATTATTACACCATGCTGTCACCTGACCTGCAGCGCCAGGACTCCAGCGCAGAGTGAAGACGAGCCGATTGGCTGGTTTGAGCTGGAGGACGACTGGAATGATGTGGAGATCAAGCTGCAGCAGTGTCGTGTTGCCAAGGTACACACTACATCCAGTTAGTCAGCTCCCTTCATTATTGGTGAACGTTTAGTTAGTCTTTAATATTGTGCTGTCATTGTCACACCACCTGTAATTCTTCCGTCTTCACAGTTCCTGATGGTGAAATTCCTGTGCACCAGGCAGGACAACGCCGAGCGCCTTGGTGTGCAGTCCCTCAGCTTCAGTGGCTACTTGTGCCCTGGGACAGAGAGGCTCGCAGACCTGGATGACCTCAGTCCGAAAGGAGAGAGCTTTGACGGTGATGCTGTTACCGGCCTTTGTCTGCTAAACAAGACGCTCTTCTTCATACAGCAGCTCACACGAGACATGGTACCTACTTGTTAGATAAAAATACCCCATTTTATCCCCAAAATTGGGAAATTACTGTGTGACAGCAGCCAAAACATGAAAAATGACTTTCACTATATTAAAATGTAAGAGGAAAAAAGCATCACAAGACGAAATGGCTCCGAAGAGTTTAAAAAAAGTTTTCTTTCTTTGTATTAAACTATTAAACTAAGACTCGAGCTTAAATCTGAAATGAATGCAGGTATGAGGTGGTAAAGATTTCCTGCATCTGAAACAGATTTTAAAGAGAGCGTCCTTCTGTGTGTCCTGTAAGCGGTACAGAGGGTGATCAGGATTATCAGCATCCAGTCAGCGCAGCCACAGACGTGTTGGCTGATGGAGCAAAAGGCGTGCTGATTCAGCAGCACTGATGAGTTACTGTGGCGAGTTAGACAGCTAGCAGCTCAATGTTGAGGCCGCGTTCCCTCGGTGACGTTTCAGTCATAGCTAGTGCACGCCGCCATGCACCTTAAGTGTCCTGAAACCAGACACGGTCACACTGGTTTGGAAACGTGTGAGCGTGGCAATAACTCCACTCACGATGCTCCCACTGGGCTCAATAACCTCAGTAAACTCCACTGCTGTGTTTTGCAAACACCTACATTTCCCACGAGGATCTGCTCCATCACTAAACCCTGTCATTTCCTGCTGGCTCCTCTGAGATCAGAGGTTCTGGGCAGTAGACCTGTGAGCACAATCAGCTGGTGACGAGTCTCCATTAGCAGGAGTTAGTAGAGCTGTAAAGACTGACTTGCATAACAAAGGCAGCTGCATTTGGTTGAATCATAACAGGCAAGAAAAACCAACT
Organism: Diplotaxodon limnothrissa; assembly: GCF_057381915.1. Lineage (NCBI taxonomy): Eukaryota > Metazoa > Chordata > Actinopteri > Cichliformes > Cichlidae > Diplotaxodon > Diplotaxodon limnothrissa. Next base: position 1,371,049 of record NC_140605.1, read on the forward strand.
TTATCGGTGATAAAATCATTCAGATAAAAAAAGAAAACTGCCACTCAGCACGGTGCAGGGACCGTAGGATGAACGCAGTAGTCACTGGGCCACATTCAGATATAGTTTGAATACTATTAAGACCGTTATTAATCTGGAAAGTGCTGAAGAGGAAACTCCTGCATTTAAGATGAAGAAACCTACAAGAAAGCAAGAGAAACATGTAACCTGTACGAAATCAGTAAACTAACCTGAGACATGAGACAGTGCGCCCCCTGATGGCCATTCAGAGTCATTGCAACATGTTTCCCATCTCTTTATGACTGATAGAGCTGCGTGTTGTGTCTACAGGATGCCTCTCACTGCAAGCAGAAGTATCTGTTGGAGTTCAGTGGCCTCAGCCTGAGCCTCTTCTGGAGCTTCTACAGCAAACTCAGGGAGATGTGAGTGAAGCTCTTCTCTCTGCCAAGGCTGGCACTTGTTGTTAGAATTACTGGAATGATAATTACCACTGAGTCAGTCAGTGGGAGTCCATGGCTGCTGCAAGTTAGCATGTTTCTTTCTTCCAGTGAGGGCGAGGAGGTGACGAAGAGCAGAGTTCTCCTCCTCCAGCTGATGCAGAACTGTTTCCCCATGCTGCCCACCCCCCGGGAGTCCCGGGGCAAAGAGGAGAGCAAAGTACCAGATGAAGCTGGCGCAGCAGCTCGTCCATCCATGTCCAGCAGCAGAGATGATCTCAGTGACTCTATGAGGGCTGTGTGGGAGCTCTACACTCACCTCTGTCACAGTAAGGAGCCGTCACAGAGCGAGGGAGCAGCTTTGTAAGCATCAGAGAAATCCGGCGTAGCAACCCTGTTTGTGGTTTTTGTTGTAGTTGTGGACAGTCCGGAAGGTGAGACATCCGTGGAAAAGGCTTTGCACACAGAAGCGGTGAAGGCCGTTCTTCATGGAGCGGCTGTTTTCTTCCCTGATAAACGTGTCAGGCGAGACAAACTCTTTCACATGATGGTGAGTTTGTAAGTGTTATTAAGCAGCAGCAGCGTAACGATTCTCCTAATGTGTATTTTTGTGTTTTTCCAGAAGAACATTACAGAGGAGGATCAGCCAGAGTCGGTGAAGGTTACCTTTGAATCCCTTTGTAATTACTTCAGGTAAGCGCTGTACAAACACGTCATCATATGGTCCTGTCAACATGAGACATCCCGAGGAGTCGGTGACGTCTGTGCTTCCTCTGCAGCGATCAGGATCCAAGTGGCCTTCTGCTGCTCCCTCCTAAAGGAGCTCCCTCAGACTTTGACATCAGCCCAATACTCTCAGTCATGGAGACGCTGCTCCTGGTTGCCACCAGAGAGGTAAGCCCGCTTCTCACGGGTGGACATTGAACGTTTCTTTTGTCTTTCTAAAGTTCGCTTCTCCTCGTGTCTTCTGTCCTTCAGTGTGAGGTCATGATGGTGGATGAGAATAGCGGCGCCAGCAGATCGGTCCTGCTGTCGTTGTTCTGGGCTCTGCAGGGCAGTCTGCTCTCCTGGTGCTACCTGCAGCTCAAAGGAGGAGCGTCCACGGCCATTGCAATGGAGCTGGCCAGAGACATCCTGCTGAAATGTGAGACGCGTCATTCCTGACGACATACGTGATTGTCAGGGGTTGTGTGTTTATCAGAGCATGCACAACAATGTGTGACTAAGCTGTATGATGATTTGTTTTCAATAGATGTGGATCAGTTCTTGGAAAGTGTCAAGTCGATCCTTGGCTCGCTCTTGGAGAGGTACACTGGAGCTCAGATTACTGCAAAATTAGGCAGCTCTATCATAGCCACAGTCTTCAGACAACTGGTAATGCTCTCTTGTGTTATGCACTTTAATTGGCTTCATAGACACATCTAGAATAGTGCGTTGTGAATAATTGGTTTGGGTCCTGGCAGATGATCTTCCTCTTGGAGCTGTGCCCTTTGGACATCCCCCACAGCCTGCTGCTGCAAAGCTTCTCCTCGCTCGTTGAGCTGCTCAGAAGCCTGTCAAGCGACACCGGAGACATCTTTTCTAAGGTCAGTCCACTTTGACCGCTAGCATTTCTGTTGCCTCCACCCATCGTAGGGGTGCGAATGAAGCCGATATCATGTATTTGGGGAATGGAGGGTCCAGAAGGACCAGTCTAATTAGTGGTGAAAAGTATTTAAAACCATAAGAAAGGCAAATCACGTGTTTTTGTGGGAAGAAAGCCAGTGTTTCTTTCTGAAATGCACAACAGAGGTACTTGTATTATCAGTCCAGTTACTTTTGACCTTCAGATAACGGAGGCTATATAAACGTACTATGTCTAAAAATGTCTGTATTTCCTGTGACATAATACTTCTACAAGTGATGCTGAAAGTCTGCGTTCAGCCTCGTTTTGATGTGTTTGAGTTGATCCACTGTGTGGTGTTCAGAGCTACACAAACAGTGCAGCAGTCCACAAACTTGTTGTAACCTGTCACTATAAGGTGGATCAAGAGAACTGGCACCAACCCCAGCAGCCGGTGGTGCTAAGGACCTGGAACATGGAGTCCCCGCACAACTACGAGAACAGCCGCCACGAGACGAGCATCTTCGCCTGCCCCGGTGCGACGTCGTTCGAGGTGGAGTTTGATGAACGCTGTGAAACAGAGAAGAGGTGACGTGTTTGTAAATGTTTATTTGTTTGTCTTTGAAATCCTTTGTGGGGATTTTATCCTGTTAACTGTGCTCACAATATTCGCAGATACGACTACTTAGAATTCACAGATTCCAGAGGGGGAAAGGTCCGCTACGACATGAAGGTCGGAACTGAGAAGTGGCCAAAGGTAGGCGAAGGAAAATCACAGGCCGGTCTTCAGATGCGTCACTGATGTTTACGAATGTGTCCTTGTGTGTTTGCTCCTTTAGAAAGTGACCTTTGACACCGGTCCCCAGCTGCAGTTCCTCTTCCACTCTGACAGCAGCAACAACGAGTGGGGCTATAAGTTCACTGTAACAGCGCTGGGTTTACCAGACATCACCATTTCTTGGATGTCAGATCTGCAGCTGCTGGTGGCTCGTCTGATGGGTCGCCTTGCATCCAGAACGCTGGCGTTGAAATCTCCGCACGGTGAGACGGTTTTCATGAGGCTGGCCTGAGTCGCAGTTTATCAGAGCAGAAAAGAAACCAGTTTGAGGCACTAGCGTGTATTATTGTGGGTTTCTGTCTCCAGAGGTTCGCAGTGTAAAGGAACTTCCATCAGGGAAAATGTCCCATGTTCAGTCTTCACCTTTATGGAAACCCATCCTGAGACATGGGCTGTGTGACAAAAGGGAGGCGACCCGAACAAAAACAATCACAGAGCAGGTAAAAAACGCTCTGCTGCCTCAGTTACGTACAAGCACCGGATGCTGCTGTTGCATTAGTCGGTGACCTCGACTGGAAGATGCTCTGATGGTGTTTTTCTTTTTCTGTGTGGTAGGCGAGCACGTGGACTCTGGATGAGCCGACGGGCTTCCTGGAGGACTTTGCTCGCTGGAACCCTTCACAGGAGCTAACAGACGCTAGAACAGAGCTGATGAGGACCCTCATGCAGTCTTGCAGGAAACAGGCGATGAGGAACGAGATCACCGCTGGGTCAAAGATAGACCAAGCTGTGAATGCCATTTGGGCAGCCATGGTGTACCACACACCGGCCCTCAACCTCGCACTTCTTAGCTATGGTAATCAGCGCTCATACAGCTGTGTTTTTGTGAGTTTGTTCCTTAATTAATCTTCTGAATGATTTTCTCCCATCTGTGTTTTTGTGCTAGTAGTTAATCCGGACTGTAAATCCAGTCTGAGTGAAGAGTTCGTGCAGGTGTATTCACTAGCAGACAGCATCAGAACGTGGATGGTGAGTGTAACACGGGACATCTCCGCTGGCTCGTGCTTTTCATGTTTCTGACCTGTGACTCTGCTGGGATCTATTTCCTGTTAGCTGGAGATGAAGCAGAGATATCTGGTTGGCAAGATGAACAATCATGACGAGCGGGAAGGTGGTCCTGATGAGGTTACCATGGAGACACTGGGTGAGTGCTTCTTCCTTTTTAATGTCATGTCTTGGTTTTACTTTGCTTTTTCCTGACATTTTAACTCTTTCTTCTTGTTCTCAGCTGAGATGTGCATCGAGAAGAGCCTCTTGTTGTTCCGATTTGCTCCTTGCGGCGTTCCATGCCAAGGCAGCGACGCTCCCAGAGCCACAGAGAGCAGCAGTGCTCTGCTGTTCCAATCAAGTTCTATTTCAGAAGGAGACTTCCAAGCCAGCTCATCTGTGGGACCTCAGGCTGCAGGGTCTGAGGAAAGCTACGAGTCCAGGTCTGGACAGAGTCAGTCGTCCGGTACTCACATTCCCAACTCATCCTCATGTGGCCACAGCAGGCGAACCCATCGAGACTCGACAGAGAGTCTCTCCCCCCAGCCTGGGGAGCCAGCCTCCCCCTCTGCTTACAACCGCAAAGCTCCGTTCAGTCGGGCACGCCTTCGTCTCCTGTCCTGCCGCTCTATAGAAGAGCCTCGCATGACTCCCTCAGTCAAAGATCGCTACCCGATACTCAAACACATCCTAAACTTCATAAAGGAACAGGCTCTCACAACAGCGAGGTGAGAAACTGCTACTCTCCTGTTTGGTAACGCATAATGAGACTTGCATCCAGGGTTAAGTCCTCGTTCTTCTTCCTGCAGCATTCTGCAGACGCTGTCTCTGAACAAAGCGCAGGCCCTGAGTGTGTGCAAGGTGCTGGAGATGGTTCAGCAGTGCTTCCACTCCATGGGACAGCCGCACCTCTTCCAAGCCCCCTGCATCCTGTTCCTACAGGAGCTGCTGGCATGCCAAAAAGACTTTACCTGGTAAATCTCAGTTTTTCCGTTTTAATTCATTTACGCATGAACCTCCATGACACAGGAGCAATCAGAATAAGGTCACAGAATATGATGCTGCACGCATACTGGTCCTAGTGGGATAGTAGGTCTTAGATTTCCATAATGAAAATAAATGAATGGATTCATTTAACCCTTTAAACCCTGACCTAATTTACCTTTTAAAGAATCAGAATCAGAATGGGTTTATTGCCAGATGTTGAGGTTTACAACATTAGGAAATTGCTGCGGTGCTTCAGTGCAGACAATAAGAATTAAAGTGCTATGTAGAAAGAAAGATATGTGCATGAGATATACATGAGATATATACATGAGAATAAGAATTATGAGTGCTACGTAGAAAGATATATACATGAGTGCAGGTGGTGATCAGTGCCAGACATGAAATGATGCAGTGACACAGCGTAGGGTCATGTGTTAGTGGCGGGGACAGTCATGTGGTTATTGTTCATGTGTCCAACAGCAGAGGGGAAGAAACTGTTCTTGTGGCGAGAGGTTCTGGTGCGAATGGACCGGAGCCTCCTGCCTGAGGGGAGCAGGTCAAACAGACTGTGTCCAGGGTGAGAAGGGTCAGCTGAGATCCGAGCTGCACGCCGCAGTGTCCTGGAGGTGTACAGGTCCTGCAGAGATGGGAGTCTGCAGCCAATCACCTTCTCAGCAGAGCGCACAACACGCTGCAGTCTCTGTTTGTCCCTGATAGTGGCTCCAGCGTACCACACGGTGATGGAGGAGGTGAGGATGGACTCGATGATTGCGGTGTAGAATTGCATCATCGTCCGTGTTGGCAGGTTGAATTTCTTCAGCTGCCTCAGGAAGTACATCCTCTGCTGGGCTTTCTTGATGACGGAGGTGATGGTGGGCTCCCACTTCAGGTCCTGGGTGATGGTGGTACCCAGGAAGCGGAATGAGTCCACAGAGGTGATGGGGGTGTCAGTCAGGATGATGGGGGGAGTGGGGCTGTGTGCTTCCTGAAGTCCACAATAATCTCCACTGTCTTCTGGGCATTCAGCACCAGGTTGTTGTGGCTGCACCAAGACACCAGACGTTCAACCTCCCTCCTGTAGGCAGACTCATCCCCGTCAGAGATGAGCCCAATGACGGTGGTGTCATCTGCGAACTTGATTAGCTTGACAGACTGGTGGGTGGAGGTGCAGCAGTTGGTGTACAGGGAGAAGAGCAGAGGAGAAAGAACACAGCCCTGAGGGGAGCCGGTGCTGATGGTCCGGGAGTCCGAGACATTCTTTCCCAGCCTCACATGCTGTTTCCTGTCCGTCAGGAAGTCAGTGATCCACCGGCAGATGGGATCAGGCACATTCATCTGGGAAAGCTTGTCTCGGAGATGGTCTGGAAGGATGGTGTTGAAGGCAGAGCTGAAGTCCACAAACAGGATCCTGGCATAGGTTCCTGGGGAGTCCAGATGCTGCAGGATGAAGTGTAGGGCCATGTTGATGGCGTCGTCTACAGACCTGTTGGCTCTGTATGCAAACTGCAGGGGGTCCAGGAGGGGGGCCGTGAGGGTCTTGAGATGGGAGAGAACCAGGCGCTCAAAAGACTTCATGACCACAGATGTCAGAGCCACGGGTCTGTAGTCATTTAGTCCAGTGATCCTAGGTTTCTTGGGGACAGGGATTATGGTAGAGGACTTGAAGCAGGCAGGCACATGACATGCCTGCAGTGAGGAGTTGAAAATGCCAGAAAACACTGGGGCCAGCTCGTTTGCACAGTGTCTGAGGGTGGCAGGAGACACACCGTCTGGGCCGGGAGCTTTCCGAGCATTCAGATTCTTAAACTGCTTCCTCACATCTGCTTCATGAATATGAAGAGTTGTGGTGGGAGGAGGTGGTGTGAAATCCTCTTTTGTGTGGGGTGAGGAGGGGGGTGTTGCAGGTGAACAGTTTGAAGGTGGTGATGGCTCTATGGAGGGGGGAGAGGTGGGGGAATGGGTGTCCAAAGTGTCTCTATTGTTGGGGCCGTTGGAGGTGTGAAGGCTGCCTGATGGCTCGTCAAAACGGCAGTAGAAATCGTTGAGGGTGTTGGCCAAGAGCAAGTCATCAGTGGAGTGGGGGGTTTTAGGCTTGTAGTTTGTGATATTCCTAAAACCTTTCCACACAGAGGCCGAGTCATTCTCTGAGATCTGCTGCTGCATCTTCTCAGAGTGCTGATGTTTAGCAATGTCCACTTCCTTAGTGAACTTGTACTTGGCCTCTCTGTAGCAGTCCCTGTCTCCGCTTCTGAACGCCTTTCTCTTTTCCAGCCACAGCTTTTTGAGTTTAGGAGTAAACCAGGGTTTGTCATTGTTATAACTCACCCTGGTGCGTGATGGCACGATGCTGTCCTCACAGAAGTGGATATAGGAGGTGACAGTGTCCGTAAACTCGTCCAAGCTGTTAGAAGCAGCCTTCAATGTGTCCCAGTCTGTGGTCTCCAAACACGTGCGAAGCTCCTCCACAGCCTCGTTGCTCCACAGTTTTTTGGTCCTCACGACAGGTTTGGAGAGCTTCAGCCTCTGTCTGTACGCGGGGATTAGGTGGATCATGACGTGGTCAGAAAGTCCGAGTGAAGCGCGGGGCACCGCGCGATAGGCCCCGCTGATCGTGCTGTAGCAGTGGTCCAATGTCCTCTCCTCTCTGGTCGGGCATTTAATATACTGCTTGTATTTCGGAAGCTCATGGCTCAGATTGGCTTTGTTAAAGTCCCCAAGAGCAATGATGAGAGAGTCCGGGTATGTCCGCTCCGTGTGGAGAATCTGCTCTGCGAGTGCGCACTGAGCTGCTCGCGCATCCGCGTCTGGCGGGATGTAAACAGCGGCCAGGATGAATGAAGCAAACTCCCGCGGAGAATAAAACGGTTTGCAGTGAATAAAAAGATATTCCAGAGAGGAAGAGCAGTGCTGAGCAATCACTGTTACATCTGTGCACCAGCCACTATTGATGTAGAAGCAGACACCTCCACCTTTGGTTTTACCGGAGAGAGCGGCCTGCCGGTCCGCGCGCAGCAGATGAAAGCCCTCCAGCTTGAGCGCGCAGTCCGGGATGTTCTCACAGAGCCACGACTCCGTAAAACATAAGACACAGGAGGAGGCAAAGTCTCTGTTCATGCTTCTCATCAGGGCCAGTTCGTCTATCTTATTCCAGAGTGAGCGTACATTAGAAAGGAAGATCCCAGGAAGGGCCGTTCTCAGTCCGCGTTTCCTCAAACGCACGAGTACGCCGGCTCGCTTACCTCTCTTTCGACGTCTCACTTTCCTGATCAGAGTCAGCAGTAAATCTGCCGCAGATGCGACAAATATTGGAAATAAATCCACAGGCGTTGTAGTCCTGCAGTTAAGGAGCTCTTCTCTGGTGTAAGAATATCCAGAGGAGTGCCCAGACACAGAAGAAATGCACAAAAACAAGACAAAAGTAACGCACTGAAGCACCAGGGCATCCATATGCGGCGCCATCTTGGACATCTTGGACAAAAGCAGGGGTGTCCGACTCCAGGCCCCGAGTGCCGGTGTCCTGCAGGTTTTAGACGTGTCCTTGATCCAACACAGCTGATTTAAACGGCTAAATGACCTCCTCAAGTTCTCCAGAGGCCTAAATGAACTAATTATGTGATTCAAGTGTGTTGACCCAGGATGAGTTCTGAAACCTGCAGGACTCCGGCCCTCGAGGCCTGGAGTTGGACACCCCCGCTTTAAACACTCACCCAGTTAAAGGGTTAAACTCTGCAGATTGCAGCAAAGCACGCAGAGTCTCTCCAGGCCCCAGAAGACTTTTTACAGCAAGAGGTTTTTAACAGTTGTGTCCCAAAATGTGATGGCAGCAGTTTAGTTTGGTTCTCAAGTCTTTTTGGAGATTAGTCACCGATGTCAGTTTGGTGTTTTGCTGACTGGCTGCACAGAAACAACATTTTCTTTGTGTTTTCCAGTTATTTCTCTCAGCTGTCAGACAGCGGGCAAAAGCTGGGAGAGGAAGTGAGGCGCTCCTACCATCAGCTGGTGCTCATGCTTGTGGAGGCGGTACAGGGCTTCAGCAGCCTCAATGAGAAGTGAGCGCTTTCCTCTAACCCGTCGTGATTTTGTGAATTTAGATTTGTTGCAAGTGCAGGAAGTGTTGTTGTGAAAGTGCGTGCACGGTGACCTGATCGCGATCACTGCCCCACAGAGCGTTTCTGCCGGCCCTGTCGTGTGTGCAGACCTGCTTGTTGCACCTCCTGGACATGAACTGGGAGGCGCACGATCTTCCTTTCTTCCTGAGCATCAATCTTCCTGACCTCCTCCTCAGCATGTCTCAGGAGAACATCAGCGTCCATGACACTGCCATCAGGTAATCTCAGTGCTCGTCTAAATGTACGAAAAGCTGCTGAAGAAGGCAAAAGACACCTCAGTTTTCACAAACTGCTTTATTCATAAAGTTTCTTCTGTGGTTTAACTTCATCTGCAGTCAGTGGACAGAGGAGGATGAGATTGCAGACTACAAGAAGAACCAGGAGTGGATGGATGAGTGTATGGACGGGATGTTTGAGAAGTGGTATGACAAAATTGATGAAGAGGAATCGATGGAGGACAGGAGGAAGGTACACTGCAGTCCATGAACGTAGGACTGTTTGATATAACCATATATATCAGATGACGATATAAAAACGTTCTTTCATTTTACGCTATCGTTTGTTTCGTGGTGTCACAAAAACTGTTTACGGCAATATTTTTACATGGTTCTGATGTCACTGTAGTGGCTGTGTTAATTTATTAGTTCTCTTTCTCTTATATGTAATATACCCACACTGCTGACGCACAAGCGCCTGTTTTTATGCGTTGTCATTAGCAACAGCGACGGTAACAGCATCGCGTGTCCGCTTGTTTATGTTCCACATAAACCTTTCACAATAAAGCTCAAGATCCTGTTGAGACTTTTCAAAATAAACTGAATCACGTGAAAGATGCAGATTATTTAAGGATGAGAAGTAAAAACGAGCCGCCAGGTGCTAAAAAATAAAGCTTAGACTCAAACGTTAGAACAGGCTTTTCCCCGCAGCACGCCGTGTAATAAATACTCACAAAGGAAACGGCGCCGTTACAGCTTATGTCTAAAAATGTATCGTTTCATGCATCGTTAAAACACTCGACTCCAGCTACACGACACCCAGCAGGAAACACTTCACGTCGAGCTGCCCGAGATTCACAGAATTTACAGAAAATGTTAAATTTGTGATTTATATCGTTATCGGACGATAGATGTTTTATATCGGGATATGAGATTCTGGTCGTATCGCACAGCCCTACATGAACGTTTCAATGTTCACAGCCAGACTCGCCTCAAAGCTGGCTGCGTTTTCTCTTCTCCACATTCTTCCCTTTGCATTTACAAAAACCTGCAGATTCGTGCTGCAGCTTACACACATGTGCACGCATGCTCCGTCATTTTAAAAACTCTAATCAGGCACGTGCTCCGTCCACAGATGCACATGTTCATTGCCCGCTATTGTGACCTGCTCAACGTCGTGATCTCTTGCGATGGCTGTGAGAGGATGGCACCTTGGCACCGCTACCGATGTCTGCAGTGCATGGACATGGACCTCTGCAAGACCTGCTTCCTTAGTAAGTGCATGACACCGATGATCAGAGGACCTTCCCGTAGTCGTAGTTATACTCACTCTGGATGCGTGTATATGTAAACCAGGTGGTGCCAAGCCTGAAGGCCACGAGGATGACCATGAGATGGTAAACATGGAATATGCCTGCGATCATTGCCAGGGGCTTATTGTAGGCAGCAGGATCAACTGCAACGTGTGTGAAGACTTTGACCTGTGCTTCGGTTGTTACCACGCAAAGAAGTATCCTGACAGGTGACGCGCGTCAACTCACATTTAATGTTGAGGTTGGCCTCTTTAGTTCTCCTTTTATTAAATGGTTATCGTCCCATCGCCAGCCACCTGCCCACCCATCGGATCACTGTGTACCCCATGGTGACCATACGGATCAGCGATCGCCACCGTCTCATCCAGCCCTACATCCACAACTACTCCTGGCTGCTGTTTGCTGCTTTGGCCCTGTACACGTCAGAGCTGAGCAGCGAGAAGCAAACGGATGGAGACACCTTGGACAGCGACACTCTGAACGTGGCCAAAGCCCTGCAGACCCACTGCTCCCAGCTCATCACTGACTGCTTGCTCAAAGGACAGACTGGCAAAGGTAAGTTCACAGCAGTGTAGCACTTGCATAATTTTACGTTGCACAGACTGGTTATTAACATGTAATACTCTCTGTTTCTCCTGTGCTCTGCATAGGTTTCCGTTCCTCTGCTTTGCTTGCTCTGCTGTCCACCAACGATTCTGCTTCTGACAGCGAGCTGTGTCCAGTCTCTCCCGAGTCCTCTCAAGAGCTCAGCACAGCCACGGACACCTCCTCGCTCCCTGGTAGCACAGCAGCAATCTGCTCTCCTTCATCTCCTAAGCACAAGGTGGGGAATGCAACTCATGTTCAAAGATAATGTGACGTCCTCATGTTTGGGTCTCGCCGATTTACAGAAAAGATGCAGAAACGCGTAAAAGTCAGCCTGTCCTCTGTCAAACAGGACAAACCGTCAGATGAGAAAAAGGCAGAGGAGGGGAGCTGTCCTCCTCCTGCTCAGCCAGAGTTGTCGCTCCCTCCGAGCAGTGGGCCGGGGGACAAAAAGAAGCTGGTCACTCAAGACACCCTAGACTCCGCCCGGCTCAGCCAGACCCCGTCAGTGTCCAGCGAAGACGCCCTCTCTCCTGTGGTCCGACGTGAGTGCTTTCACCCAGACGCTCGGCCTGGTTCAACTCAATGTATTCATTTATTTATTTACTCTTCTTTGCTCCAAATTGTGGACCAGGAGCAGTCAACTCGCCAACATCTGATGTTGTCAAGGAAACTGACGATAGGCTGCCCCCAGTTCCCCTTCAGGGGCACGTGTTCTCCGAGTGCTCAAGAGAGAGGATCCTGGGACTGCTGGCAGCCATGCTACCTCCAGCCAAACCAGTAAGAGACCAAAATCATTTTGTGGGGTTAAAACATTAAGATAGGAGATACAGCTCTCATGTCTGTGCAATAAATATGGAGTTACAGCTACAAGGCTAATCTGCTGTCAGCCGTTTAGCTTGGCTGAGGTCAGGGGCTGGCCCAGATGACACTGTGGGCCATACAGCAGACTCTCAGGGAAACTCCAGTCAGTACGAAGAAGCTGAATTACACATTTAAACAATGAGAAGTGGACAAACGGCGAGCCTTGATGGACGGCACCTTGTTGTCCAACTGTTGGACAGTATAAATGATTTTGTACATGTTTCTAAAGGTTCGTCACTCCTATGACTGCGCTGACATATTCTCCTCTTATCCTCACGTGTGCTGTCTTCCTGTCAGGGCTGTTCCCTGTGTCTGCCCAGTCTGAGCTCCATGCTGCCACAGCTTTTTAAGGCAGTCATTTCCAATGCTGGCTCTCTGAATGAGACCTACCACCTCACCTTAGGCCTCCTGGGTCAGCTGCTGCTCCGGATCCCTCCGATGGAGGCTGACGCTGCTGTGACAGAGGCTCTGGCTGACAAGTATGAGTTGCTGATACAAGGAGAGATGTCCTGTTCAGACATCCAGGGCTGGAAGACCATACAGCTGCTTTTCAGCCTGGGCGCCGTCTGTTTAGACAGGTAAATATCATTATGTTATTATCCACCTGTTGCAGACGAGCCAGGACGATGTCTCTGCTGATCACAAATACAGGACAAAGTTGCCTCTGTGTGAAAGATTTTAAATTAACAGTCATGTGATTGAAGTGCAGATCAGCCTTTATTCACGAGCCTTAACAAAATACTGCGTGAACTGTTTTTTTATACGTTGGGCCCTTTTTCAGAGGCTCGATAGTAGTTGGGCAAAGTGACATCACTTCAAAGAGAAGGACTGTTTTTAATCCTTTTCTTGAATGCGTGGACATCAGCGCTCTGACAGACCTGCAGCTGCCCTCACATACTTTTCGTTTGTCCGTCTTTCTGCCTTCAGGTTCCTCTTCAGTAACTGAAAAGCTTTTGGGTTCAGTTTAAGCGTCTGACAAAAGCGCCAGTCTTTGCCATGAGACGCTCTCGGCTTTGAGTCATTGAGTGTTGAGCGATCGGCGTTGCAGCATTTGGCTGAATCTGAGCAGAGTATTGGTCAACAAATTCATCCTGCTGCTTTCTGTCAGCTGCTACATTTTGCTCTTGAGCAGGGTCGGCATGATGAGTGCCGTCTAAAATGTCCTCATGTGCATGAACAATAAATGTAGTAACGCTCTATAGCAACAGTTACTATAATGAACAACTTCATCGAACTGTATTTGTTCACAGATGTTGGCAAAGTGCATTTAATGGTCTCTGTATATTTATGGTCCCCTCAACAATGATGCGAAAAACTGGGCCAATACGACACGTTTGTTAATGCAGGGACACACGTGTTAATGCGGTCCTGGTCTCCCACTCAGAGTCTCCGAGCGTCCACATTCAGACCTGAGGACACTCTTAGTGTGACGGGAGATCAGCTCACACAGATCTGTGAGCCGAATACTGTCAATAAGCCCCGTGCAGTGTTTTAAGACAGTTAAACGTGTCAGGTAGTGACGTGCAGCAGGTGAACGTGCAGCTCCATGAACACGCACAGCTGTGGATTCAGCTGCGCTCGTAGTTCTGCGAACTTTGACCCCGCAGAGTCGAGCTTTCAGTTCAGTCGGCTGCATTTCGATGTCCTCTGTGTCTGAGAGACGAATCCAGCTGCTTATTAAAGCTTTCTGGTTTGATCAGGAAAGAAAACATTGGTCCGAACACCTCAGTCCTGAAAGCGTCTCGAGTCTTCGGATGTATCCGTGTATTTCCGTGGTGCTGACGCTGGCGTTTGCTGTTAGCTCACATACCGTCGTTGAGAAGTGCACAGCTGTGTCTGTGCAGTGCGGCCCGGCCGTAGATATTTATTTCTTCATGCACTTTCTCTGGTTAATGCGTGTCGAGCCACATCTGGGCGTGCCAGCTGTGGCTCGAGTGCCCAGGGTTGATGATGCTCTTTGTCCAATTACTTTTGAGCCTCTGAAAATGTCTGAACAATAAAACATGTATAAAACTGTTTGTACATCCTACAATCCCCTGAACGTCGATCGCAGATCGATCGATTTGAAATCCCCTGCGGGGCTTTATAGAGGGAAACTACAAAATTATGGGCCTAACGGCAGAGGTGGCGCCAGCTGCTCATAGAAACCAGTTTGTTTGTTTTTCCCTGTTGTTGTTTTTTGTGGATGTGTAAACAGCTGTTTGGATGTTTGGTTGCAGTCGCATTGGCTTGGACTGGGCATGCACGGTGGCAGACATTTTGCACAGTCTCAATGCTTGCCCCGAGTGGTGCACAATCATCGCCGCCTTCACTGACCATTGCATTCAGCAGCTGCCGCAGACTCTGAAGCGCACCAACCTCTTCACACTGCTGGTGCTCGTGGGCTTCGCCGAGGTGGGTAGAAGACAGTTGATGCTGTGGAGTCTGAAACCTTACTGAGACTCTGTGAAGCCTATTGTGACGTGTGTGTGTGCGTGTGTGTGTGTGCGCGCGTGTGCGTGTGTGTGTGTGTGTGTGTGCGTGCGTGCGTGCGTGTGCGTGTGTGTGCGTGCGTGCGTGCGTGTGTGTGTGTGTGCACGCCAGGTGCTGTGTGTGGGCACCCAGACGGTGTTTATCGACAACGCCAATGAAAAGCACAACATGATCTTGCTGAAACACTTCACAGAAAAGAACCATGCTGCGGTGGTGGACGTTAGAACACGCAAGAGGAAAACAGGTTAGCACAGTAGCTTCTGGACCGCGTATGATGAGGAGTCATCTTTGGATTAACCTTCTGTGTGTTCGCTTTCGTAGTGAAGGACTACCAACTCATCCAGTCTCAGGATTCTTGCACGGTCAGTCTACCGGGGCAGCCAGAGGGCCAAGGCTGCCCAAAGACGCTGCTCAGTTGCTACCTGGGCAATTTCACCTCCATTATTAGCCACCTGTTGCAGACAAGCCAGGACAACGGCTCTTCTGATGCCGTGGAGGCTTCCTGGGTCCTGTCTTTGGCTCTTAAAGGCCTCTATAACATACTCAAGGTACTCCAACCATATCCGCCCTCCACGTTGGACAGCTTCTTATCAACAAGCTATCCCCGACCTGTTTAACATGATCAGTATCCCACCTCTGATCAGACAAACTTGGCACGATTCCTTTTCATGTCCTGTTGTGTTTTTTGTTAAGAAGCACGGAGTGGAGCACGCACATGAAGCCATCCAGGAGTCAGGCCTGACCCAGCTGCTGGTGAGGAAGTGCAGTAAGGGGACCGGCTTCAGCAAGCTGTGGCTGCTGCGCGACCTGGAGATCCTCTCCATCATGCTGTACTCCTCAAAGAGGGAGATCCATTCCATGGCCCAGGACCCGGAGCGAGAGCAACGAGAGCAGGACAAGGAGCACGACTCGGACCACTCCAGCTGCTGTGCTGACGACACTGATGTCAATAAGCCCGACCCGCTGGAGGGTCTGGATGAGGAGACAAAGATTTGCTTCCAAGTGAGTTGTGCTGCAAACACGCGCAGCCAAACCTGGGGTGAAAGAAAACGCTCAAGACTTTTTTCCTTCCAAATGCAGATCACCCACGATGCCTTAAACGCCCCTTTGCCCATTCTGCGAGCTATGTATGAGCTGCAGATGAAGAGGACCGACTCGTTCTTCCTGGAGGTCCAGAAGAGGTGAGGATGAAGATTTACTTTGTGATTCATGGATTCACTCAAATCTAAAACTTGCTGTGATGTTGTGCTTTTCAGATTTGATGGAGAAGAGATAAAAACGGACGAGACGATCCGTACGCTGGCCCAGAAGTGGCAATCTAGCCGGCGGCCTCGGTCTGAGGAGCGGAACACCAAGGCTGTGGACACGGACATGATTGTGGTGTCTTGCATGGTGGGTTGTTCCAAAAATGCTCTAAAACAGCCAGTTTCTCAGTCAGTGTTACAAGTCGTTGTTTTAAATGATAATGTTCTTGATTGGCCTGGCAGTCTAAACCGAGTCACTGTGAAAAGGCCACAGAGGAGATCAACGTCGTAGCCCAGAAGCTCATCACCAACTCGGAGAGCGACCTCCAGCTCAGCTATGCCAAACAGAGACGCACCAAAAGCTCCGCTCTGCTGCACAAAGAGCTGGATGTGCGCAGCAACCGAGCCGTTCGTCAGTACCTGGTGAAGGTCAACCAGGCCATCGCCACGCTGTACGCTCGCCACGTGCTGGCGTCGTTGCTGGCCGACTGGCCCGCAGACGCGCCGATGAGCGAGGAGGCCCTGGAGCTGAGCGGGGCCTCGCACATGGCTTACATCTTGGACATGCTGATGCAGCTGGAGGAGCGGCCGTCGTGGGAGAAGGTGAGACGGGAGGCAGAAGTGAACAAAAGTAGTGTGCGAGTACACGATGGGCTGAAGCCGCTTTGTTTGCTTTTACAATCAGATTCTTCAGAGGGTGCTGAAGGGCTGCAGCCACAGCATGCTCTGCAGTCTCTCTCTCACTGCTTGCCAGTTCATGGAGGAGCCTGGCATGGCAGTGCAGGTCAGAGAGTCCAAACACCCGTACGATAACAACACCAACTTTGAGGTGAGTCGGTTGTTGTTGCTTCAAACGTGTGCTTTACTGAACATCTGAACTCCACAAAGACCTGCGCTGTGTTGGGATTCATGTCGTGTGTTCTGCCCTCAGGACAAGGTGCACATCCCTGGCGCCATCTACCTGTCCGTAAAATTCGATTCCCGCTGCTACACAGAGGAAGGCTGCGACGAGCTCATCATGTCCAGCAGCAGCGATTTTGTCCAAGATGTTCACAACTTCAGTGGGTCTCCGCAGAAGTGGTCCGATTTTGAAATCCCCGGTGAGGACCGTCCGTGTGTGTTTGCGTTTGAGATCGTGTGACTGTTCACTTCATATTTGCATCTCTGGCTTTCTCAGGTGATACCCTGTACTACAGATTCATGTCAGACATGAGCAACACAGAGTGGGGCTACAAGTTCACCGTAACGGGGGGACACAGGGGCCGTTTTCAGACAGGTGCCGTCCTCCTTCTGTTTGGGTTCAGATTCGCTTTGCAGCCTTTTTGTTGAACGTCACATTAACATCGGCTTCATCAACTCTTCTCTGCTCGCTCATCAGGTTTTGAGATACTGAAGCAAATGCTAGCTGATGACCAAGTGCTCAGCCAACTGCCACTAGCCGACATCTGGGAGTGGCAAGTGGGCGTGGCCTGTCGACAGACTGGAAACCAGCGACTGAGAGCCATTCACCTGTTGCTGCGTCTGCTGCAGTGTCAGTCCCAGACGTAGGTCGAGCCTCCTTCTTTTTTTCTGTAAATGCGTCCGTGACTGTCACACTCCCACCTGGATGCAGCCGTGCCGTCTACCTCTCATCTTTAGCTCAGCATCATGTCCTGGTGCAGGAGTGCACCTCCACGCAGCATTTGCATAGAAGCCTTCATACATGCTCTTGTAATCATGATGGAAATTAGGTAAAGTATGCGTTTAGAAATTTCCATATGTGCAAACTGACCCAGCAACCATCAGGTCACGATGAGGGAATTCATAGAAGTTGGTGTGTAGACGGGCAGCAGCTCCATCTTTAAGAGTGAAATCATCCGTTTAGCGTCCTAGAAAATCTCTTTAAAGGATTTTCTGCGTTTGAGTTGGGAGCTATATCAGCGGTCCCCAACCACCGGGCCCTGGACTGGTACCAGTCTGAGTCATTTGGTACCAGGTCGTGATAGTTGAGGCTCGAGTGTGAAATTTATGGTTTTCAGGCTTTTTATCATTATTTTTTATCGTGGGTCGTTTCCTGTGTGTTATGAATAAATCTTCTTTTTTTGGTACTGGTTTTATTTTGTTGTATTTATCCGCGACACCTTAAAGGCCGGTCCGTGGTGCAAAAAAGGTGGGGGGGGGCTGAACGAGATGACCTCATGACGACAGACTTGTAAGATGATGAACAGACAAAGTTTGAGAGTTAAGGAGGTGATATTAGCATTTTGTGCCAGCTTTTCATCCTGCTGTTGATGTGTTGCTGCAGAGCCTGCACGCTGACGCTGCTGCGACCTCTGTGGCAGCTCTTCATGTCTATGGAGAACAGCCTGAGCCAGGATCCCACCAGCATCACGGTGCTGCTGCCTCTTCACAGAGCCCTCACTGAACTCTTCTTTATCGCAGAGGCCCGTGCAATCGTGAGTAATGCATCAACACACACGTCTGGTTTGCCATCCTCGTGGGGACATCCCATGGACATAACGCTTTCCCTAACCTCACCATCTATAATGAATGCCTGGCCCTGACCATGACACTAAAACCACCGTTTGAGTGTGAAAATGCCTTCAGCCCTGTGGGGACCTGGATTTGGGCCCACTAACATATGAAGCGCACACACACACACACACACACACACACACACACACACACAGCTGATCATCTAAAAATCCTTTTTCTTCATGTTTTTGTCACTTTTGAAATATGAAGCATTCCAACAGTAAAGATCTAATATGAAGGAGCATTTACTCAGAGCTCCTCTCTGCGTCTCTGTGAGCATGTTTACCGTGCACCTGTTCTACGCTCGGCTCGTGGCCAAAGCCATCTGTGGGACAGCGCCGTGCTGCACGGACGAGGAAGAGATGCTGCTCACTGTGATGCTTATGAATGCTCGCTCTCTTTCTCCGTCTCAGTTGTTTTGAATTATTAATGAAGAGAAGTCTCGAGATTATGAGCGCACCATCAGCCAGGAGTTTCCCATCTGTCGATGCAGGGGAAGCAGGCAGGGCCAGAAAAGCAGGACCTCTCCTGCAGCCTTCCCAGCGAGGCCCGAGGCTTCTCTCTGATAATAAAAGGACATCACTTAAATCATCTTACAGGACGGAGTCTCTGCTGCACCCGCTCGATGTTGTCACGTGTAAGAGAGGGACTGGCGAGCTGAGGTTCTGCAGTGTTTCTGAACAAGCACCAGGGGGCGGTAGTGGCGCTCAGTACATTTGCCTGGGATGCCCCTCATGAATACTGCAGTCAGCGTAACAACACATGATGGTGTGTAACGCGTTGTGTACAGCAGCACTGCAGACACACTTCGGTTATACAAACACGTATGATGCAGATTTCTTTCTTAGGAGTGAAGTGAAGCTGTGTGACGTCAGCAGTAGTTGTTGTTCACGCCGCGCCAAGTTCTCCAGTGAATGTGACGCAACTGTGATTTTCCTGATGGGTGTGAAATGGCTCCGTGGTTTTAACACCACACATGAACACGTCGTGTTGCAGCTGTCGAAGTAAGGGTGGGCTGAGATGTGCTTGGTCCGGGATTATTGGAAGTGTGGTTGTAAACTGGATTAGACTGGTGACAAATGGGCTACAAAGCGTTTAGATTACATCCAGCCAAAACTGGGAATGCTGGTGTCCACTGTGGCTGACATACTGGGGAAGCATCTGTGATCTTCCTCAGAAAGATGTGACTAAAGTTGGCTGTCAGAGCTGACTGCAGTGATGATGCACGGCCATACTGACCAGCGCCGTGGTGACAAAATGTTCGAGTCATACGAAGCTAACGAGCAGCATCGAGTCCTCTGTGGCTGCATTAGCTCTGAGCGCCTACGCAGCTTATTAGAGGGCTTCAGGGGCCATCGGGCTTCACGTTCGGGCTTCTCGTTCTCTGAATGCACGTAAAGTTCATGGTCAGCTCCTCTGAGAGTCAATTAAGTCGCTGCCTAAGAAGGGAAAGTTGTTTAGGAATCCAAGCTGTAAGTCGTGCACCACTGCCTGTACAAATCGTCCTGGGTTGCTCCTACAGCGTAAACACTTTGGATGAATGCTGGAGCAGAGCTCTGGACTGTGTTTCCAGTGCTGTAAAAGCTCAATTTGGCCAGTCTCAGTCCATTTAGCCTCTGTGTAGTCTTATCTGTGTTTTCCAAATCCCTGTGCTTATGTAAGCCCAAGGTACATCTCTCTCATAGGGCCAAGTGGAAGCTCTCGTTTAGTTTGTTTATAATTTTCAATGACTTTTCCAACATCCCACGCTTCAGTTAGATGCTGAGATGAAGAGAGGTCAGGGAACCAGGCCTCATTTATAACCGAGCGCCTCTTTTATGTAGCCTGCTGCTCTGTTTCAGGAAGTTCCTTCTTTATCTGGTTTTATTCATGCGTCTTGCATGCATGCATCAAACTAAATGCTGGAATGGTGCAAACGATGCATTACTAATTTACCTGCGTTGGACGTGTCTTCCAGGCTCAGGGCGTCCTCCAGGAGTACCTGTTAGCCATGACCACTGATGAGCAGCTCCTCAACCACACCGCCATGGTAAGGCTTCCTCTCTCTCTTTGTCTTTGCATATTAACATATTCCTAAATTCAAAGCATTGCACTCAGCGGACGGTTGCAGCTCAGAGAAGTTGCTCGTGCACCTTAAAGTGTTATGCAACTCTTTCTTAACCACGCAGTCCCACTGATTGAACGCTCTTGAGTTGCTGTGAGTCAGCTCGCCTGGAGTCTCTTTTGCTAGTGAATCACAGAGCTGTTGACACCTAGCAGATCCCTCTGCACCCCCTCCCCTTGTTTTGAATGTGTGTGGGCTGTGCTCGGGACTAATGTATTTGGTAATTACAGTCCATTAGCATGTGTGGCAGAGCGAGCCACAGTGTCCTCTGCACTCAGGACCACGCAGTATAGCAGAGGAGCCCACAGGCAGTTAGGAGGAGCAGAGGATGCAGCATGAAAAGCACACTGTGGGTGGTTCTGCTGAGTGGTTACCTAATACCTGTCAGGGTGAAAACAAACCCAAAGGTGACACAATAGTCCAAACTGTTACGATAACAATGGATATTTGGGGCAAATCAGCTGATGTCCCAAACGCTCTGAAGCCACCGAGGACGGCTTCGCTCGCCGTCGTGTCTTCACAGCTTAAAGTAATGCACAGGGCTGCCCATCACTTACTGATCACTTAGTTAAACAGTGTGTTTTTGATTTGATGAAATTGCCCACCAGACCCCGTGAGCACGGTGACAGCCGAATCGGCGAGCGCGATGAGACGGAGCGTTCCCTGGAGCTGAGCTGCAGGCTGGAGGAGGGAGGAGGAAGCAATTAAATGAAACATTGTTAAAAAATTATTGTAGAGCCGCAAGATGGAAAGAGCAGAATGGAGCTTCATCATTAATCCTCCAGTGCATATATCTGCTCTCCTCTGTGAGGAGATAAAAGACACAAGTGTTTGATTAAATTAAGGCTGCATCCGCTGTGGCTGCATGCTTTATATTAACCATTAATGAAACGAGCAGGTATAATGTGAAAAAGGGACTGAAGTGATGAATCCTCTCATCCGACGGCCACCCTCAGCTCACTGATTTGGCTGCTCACTAGTTAGCTGTCTGCTAACAGTTCACTGCATCCACCTGCTTGCATGGCACTAGCTGCACTTAGAGAACTGAAAATGTGCAATTTATAGCTTAAAAGGAACGATGGTGTGGTTCACACTGGGACAAATGGGTATAACTTGGTGTGGGACATGTTTTAATGCTATGCAATGTGTCAAATGAACTGTGAAGCAAACCAGCACAAGTCGGCCATACTGGGTGTAATGTGTCCTTTCCTTTGGTGCATGTCTGCAGCCTGGCTGCTGCACTTGAGGAGCTGCAATGTCAAAATAGAAAGCTGAACTGGGAGAAAACAAATGTAAATGGTCTAAATGGTTTCTAGGCAATACTAAATATTTCTGTACTGCAGAGCAGCTCTGAACATGTTTGTCATTGTCACACAGCCTAAACATGAAGCTGTCCAGTTTGAGACCAGGAGAAGACGCAGGTCCCCGGGAGCTGCAGACATCAAAAGTGCACCAACGTGAAAATCTTTCAGATCAAATATGTGAATCAATCTGCTGTTTGACACACTTACACTGAATGTTTCCTTGGAGCAGAAGCTGCATCAGCCTACAACAGTGCATGTTTCCTGATATTCTGACAGATCTTATGTGCAGAAATCAGAGTGATGCACGTGACCGACTGAATGTGACAGCGTTATTATTTATCGTGGAGGTGTTTGGGTTTTTGTCCCGCTGCCATTAGTGGACTCGACAAAGGAAAACTAGACCCCGCTCTGAGCAGGTGTCATGGTGGACCGATAACAGGACGCGGCTAATAAGGGACAAAGTTTCATAAAGCATAAGTTGCACCGTCTGTTAAACTGGCACAGCACAGACGTAGAGACGTTATGGCATCGTTAGTTTCAGAAAGTCATCCTTAATATTAACATCCGCACTGTTTGTTCCGCCTCATCGAGCCTGATTCTGTCGGAGGGTTCTTCCTCTTAATGGGAGGTTTTCCTCCCTGCTGTCGCCAAGCGCCTGTTCACAGGGGTCGTCTGCGTGTCGGGCCCTTTGCTGTAGTGTGATGCTGTATAGATGAACTGAGTATTTCTTTGTACCTGCAGCTGTTTCCTGACGTACTTTTGCTTTCTGTGTAGGCACTGAAGAACATCGCTGCCATCAGCCTGGCCATCAATTACCCCAATAAATCTACGAAGCTACTCAACATGTCCCCGTGAGAGGACCCGAGGGAAGGAGGAGGATAACTTGAAGGGGACACATCCTGACTCTGCTTGTTTAACAGGCACAGAGATCCAGAGGAGAACCTCGGTTTACCATCTACTGCTTTTCCTCTACCAGGACCCCCTCTTACTCTTCAGACGGTAGCTCGCAGTGCAGCACTGTGGACGTGGGTGTGGAGGGGACTCGAACAGCTTTCCACACTTACAATCCTTTTTGCCTTAGGGGACTCGGTTATATCAGCATGTGCATTCACTGAAACCGGAACAAATGTAGGGTGTAACTGTCATTATTTTTGACTTGAAGAATCTGTGCTAAATGACATCAAGTGTGCCAAATTTGCAGCCTTCCAGGGGAAGTGTTTTTCCTAGTTTTCCTGCCTTTCCCCTCCCTTCTGAACAGCGGCCGCTCTGGGTTGCGTAAGCACTTTTCAGACACGGGGCAGCTGACATTGCTGGCTTCATCAGTCACTCCCATAGGTGGTTTCTGCATTAATGTTCCTCACGCTTGCATTTTGACACACCCACGAGCCACGACAGCGACAGCGTTGCATAATAATTCCACATGTGCAAAAGACCCGTAGACCTGCTGTTAGTATTGCACACAGGGAAATGTAACCACACCTTAGTGCTGTCATTGTCACTGAGCAGGATGTCTCTTTCTCTCTGAGAGTGCTGCAGGGCGTGGCTGAGAGACTCCGCCCCTCACATGGAAGCAGTGAGACACAGTTGGGTCCCCCCCCCCCCCCCCCCCCTCCCTCTGTCGCCTGCTTTAAACGTACAGGAAGGTTTTACTAATGTTACAATTAAGCAAAAGAGGTCGTTCTGCACACGTTATTGTTGTTAAGGGCATCCTGTAAAAAGACAAAGTCCTGGTGTCGTGCAGGCACGCCCTTTAATGACACGCCACACGTTTAGACTCGACCTGCAACCTTCAGGTAAATATTACAGATCTAGGATGTTTTTGCCACTGAGACACGACGACAAGCCGTTCAGATACAGCCGCCAGTTGATCGTGGTGAAAACGGGTCACCTTGGCGACTTGTGTCTCCGTGGACACGAGGAGCATCCTAAAAATACTGTCCGGGACATTCGAGTCTCATTAGTCACCACAGAGAGAAAGTAATGACCTCCTTTTTTTTTTCTCATTGAACGGTGAAATCGACGTGTCACAATAAATATGCTAAACATGGATCTGACCTGTGTATAAAGGGAACAAAGGCTCACAGGACGGGGATGAGGACGGCAGCAGAGGGAAATCTGAGACCGTTTCACTATTTTATGAAAAACTATGATGTCAAATGTTGTTCTTGAGAAGCGCCCGATCCCTCGAAGGCCTCGACTTTCATCGCTGACCCTGTGACACGTTACTATGAAGTGAATCTGACTGCTGTTCAACATCAGGTCCTCACGTTCAGTCGCTTCCTAAACGTGTCGTCTAACCCTTCGTCTCATCGTGCGGCACGTGGCCACGTCACGCTTCAAATAAGCATGTCTGAGTCCCAATCATTATTGGATAAATGCAGTTTTGAGATGTAGGAAGGCGTGGTAGTTTTATACCAAAGAAACTGTCGTCGTGAACGTCTGTGAGAGATCCTGGTGGAGTTCGTTGTGTCTCTCACGCAGCTCCACCTGCGAGGCGCAGAGGAAACCTTGAGACGTCGCGTCGTCTTTTTTGTTTGTGTCTCTTTTATTTTTTCATCTTTTAATTCTGAAGTGGCCCCACACGGACTGCTGGTGGTTTTGTTCACACAAACATCAACCGCAGTTAGCAAAGGCCAAGATGTGCCCTCCGCTGGGCTTCTACAACGCCTCACCGATCTACTATGTGCCTATGGTTAAACTGAAGCAATCATAATTTAACTCGTGTTACCGGAGTTCTTATTAATTATATTTTAAAAGAGAAATATATTGTTTAATTTGAGGGGTTTTTGTAACTTTTTACTTTTAACGTTGCTTTTCTTTTCACGCTGATATTTGAGGCTGACTAATCTGAATGTACATATCTGTGAATATTAATTGCACAGGAGAAAAAAAGACTTTGATATCAACCCCTTACAAATAAACATTACCGGCACTAACACGGACACTCGGATTCTGGTTTTGTATGCATGGCACACCGAAGGTAAAACTAAAGTCCTGCTTGGGTTGAAATGTCATCCATTTCTAATAAAAGATAGAAATGACTTAAATTTGGCGCCTGCTGTCATCTTTCTGTAGGAGCAGCGTGTGCTGCGGTAAATAAAGTTTGATCGCTCGTTCAGCAGTGATTAGAGCCCGCACAGTGAGCCAGCGCCATCAAGAGTTTGCTTTCACCCTTTGACTTCTTAAAAACAAATGCATCTTATCCTCTGCACTATAAAACAAAAACCGCTCGCTTTGTTGTTTCTTTGAGCAGCCCCGTCGTACGACTTTGATTTATTCAGCGTCATCAGCTCATGGTCAGCCTGCTAGAGTCTCGGGGACAGCGCCGATGATCGCTGGGGCGATAATGACATTAAATGGAGGAAATATTCAATAAGGCTCCAGATGATTCAGTACCCCGCTGCGCCACAAAAGCCCCCACACTGGAGTGAGTCAGCTCTTCTGCTTCCCCTCCTCCGGTGCACCCCCCCTCCATGTCCTGCTTCCTTCTGATTGTTCATGCAGCTTCCCGCTGTGCTTATTCACCTGAGGTGGAGAAAAAGAAAAGGCTTGCACGAGCTGCAATCTATGGGGAAACCTCCCAAAATGTGGCACTTTCAAGAAAGAAATGCTGAATGCATGCTGCTGTGAGAAACTGTTTTCAAGCTGTGCTGATATTCTGTGGAGCTCCAAGTGTTCAACGTTGAGTTGAAATGTTCACTGAATGAGGAGAGTTAAGAGCTACAAATGACATTTTTACGGCCCCTTTCAGGGTCCCCACAATAGATCATCTGACTCCACCTCACGATGTCCTTCCTCTTCTGTTACACCCACCCTCTCCATGTCCCCATTCACTGCATCAATAAATCTGCTCCACCTTTAACATCCTTTGACCAGGATATCCACGGATCCTCTGCTCATCCCTGAATCCTGGTCACTCACAGTGGAGATCACTAAACCTTTATTTCTGCCTCCTCAAGCACTTTTTAGAGCCACTCACATCATAGCGAGTCTCAGCACCTTTCACTCCTGCTGTGCTCCAAACCCAAATCACCCAGTGCTCATCTCCACCCTCTACGCTCTCTCGTTCACTTTGAATGGTTGACCACAGCTATTTAAACTCGTCTACCTTCATTTTCGCTCTCGCTTGCGCTGACTGTAATTCCCTTTTTGCAGCACGTAGCTCCACTTCTCTGCCCTTACCATCCCACTCTGTGAATGTGAATGTGACGCACGATCTGATGTCCGCAGACGCAACGTTGATCCTGGACAAACACAATGATACTGAGGAATAACACCAACATGGGAAATCACCAACACACTAAATCTGTATGAATAAATAATTATTTCAAATACTTAAATACAGTCAACACATTTAGCCACAGACAGGATGAGCTGCTGAAGGTCAAACTGAGCATCACAAAGGGAAAGAAAGGTGATTAAAGTGGCTGTGAATCAGAATCAGAATCAGAATACTTTATTGATCCCTGGGGGAAATTATTTTTTGTTACAGTGCTCCATTTTAAACCAACATTAAGACAAGACAGACAATACGCTAACTAAGAATAGTACAATATATACATATATATACATACATACGGTTGCTGGTGCCAAACCGACTGGTGTGAATGGTCTCCACTTTCCCAGATCTTATTCCAACTGAGCACTTCTGGGATGTTTGAAAAGCTGACAAATCTGCAGCAACCGTGCGATGCTGTCATGTCAGTGTGGACCCAAACCTCTGAGGAATGTTTCCAACACCTTTCTGAAGGCAAAAGCAGATTTAATGCTCTTGTGACTGTATCTAGCATTTATAAATATTACTGTATCGTCTGCAGACTTTCAAAAATGCACATTTTGATGTCGAATCGTTAACACACGGCAGCCGTTTTCAAACATAACTTTTTTTTTCAATAATTAAAAAGATCTAAACTGAATTTCAGCAAAATAATTGTCATCACTGTAGCATCAGCAGACGCTTCTGTTTCTCCTCGTATTCAGCTGCACTCTGTTTTGGCCTGGTCATGACTCTCCACCTGCAGCGGCTCCATCACAGCACTGACATCAGCCCAGCAATGAAGCGCTGAGGGTCACACAAAGGTCAACTTTAGGTTCTCAAGCTTCACGCAGAAATGCCCCGGCCTGGGTTATGTTGCTGTCAGGTAACAGTGCTGACCACGAGCCCTGTGCAGCCACAGATTTCAGCTCTGTCAGGTCTCAGTCTCCCTGCCGTGAGTCTACAAAGACACACCAACATAAGCACAGCCATCTACCAAACATTTGGTTTTATGGAGAAAAACAGTTTTGCTGATTCATTTGAAACAATGTGTCACAGTTTTTCTAACACAAACAAAAACAAGAAAGAAAAACTGTAAATATGAAAACCATGTTTCTATAATAACCATGGAAGAAAATGGTTTGAGGACAGAGATGTGCTCTTGATATCCCCACAAATATGTCAGAAATGACTCAGCTCCATCTTCTAAGTGTTGGAAGGAATGTAGAGACTTCTAATTAAACATTACCCGCATAATGTGGTCGTGCGATATGGGAAAAATCACAGTGGAGTGAAAAAATAGAAAGAGAACCTTCCCGGCTTCTGTAGATACAAGAGGACAAATATTTAGAAGGCTGCGAGAGGAAGAAAGAGTTTAGACAGCTAGAGAGAGCTATGATAACACAATGTTCATGACTAAAGTGAGAGAAGCAAACAAAGAGACACAATACGCCGAGCTTGTTTCACGGGGCCATATGCACGACAGCAGCATCGCGCCTCAGACCTCGTTTGCTTTTCACGATCGTCTCCTTCAGCTGTTTACACTTCTGAATCACGAAGCACCAAATGAATCAGGCTGCCAGTGCTTTACAAATGTGTAGCTTTTAGCAGTAACACATTTTACGAAGCCTCCCTGAATCCCAGCATCCCCATTTGTCTCACATCATTTTCCTTTTAGATCATTCAAATGAATTAAGCGGCCACACTGCGGCTCAGGCAGTTGAGGTCAGCCTGCTGTGGCTCCTTCTCCCCCTCTTCACTGTCACCACACATATGCTAAGTGTGTCATTTGCGTCATATTCAGATGCCTCCTGGCACGTTCTTGATTGCAACTCATGCCTGTCATGATGATGATGCCACCAGCGTGAAGCTCCTCAAAGTGTGGAGGCGGTGTGGCTAGAGTCAGGGCTGCACCTGTAACCGCCTCCAACAGTGATGTCAGAGGCTGTGTCCCTATCCGGTCGTTAAGTGATGACGCGACGAATCCTACTTCCGGGCCTAAAGTAGTCTGCGTTTCATATGGCTTTTGTGTTGTTAACATGTTTAATGTTTTGTATTTTCTTCTATTTGATCTCAAAAAGCTCCTAAAACAGTCAGTGATCACTGTTGACCTCCCTTGGCTTTTATTACCACTAGGGCTGGGCGATATATCGAGTTTTTAAAAAATATCGATATATTTTTATACGAGATATAAGATGTGACAATATCCTTTATATCGATATAGTCTATGTTACGTTATAATTATACTTGTGGAGCCGCAAGTTTGCCTCACTTTCGTCCATTTTTGTCTTTACGCAACGTTACTCGGCCTCGCCCCTCCTTCACTGAAGACAACTCCCCCTCCTCCCCCATCGCTTCACCTGCAGGAAGCGACAAGATGAACACGGCAAATCTCCGTTAACTAGTTACTGCACATCGCCCCGTGCGTGGGGCTGGACGCCGTCAACGTGTTAGCTAGCTAACTACGCTAACGCCATGCAGCCCAGAGGTGCTGCGCGGCCTAAAATCCTTGCATTTTCTCAAAAGTTGACAGCGCACCTTATGTATGAATTCTGGTTGTGTTTGATGGCCGTGAACCGATTTTATGTGGTACACAGCGCTCAGCAATCTGTCAAAAATGTTTTATTACGACTTTGGTAAGCTACGGTGCTGCACCGCTTGATAGTTTGTCGGCGCATTACGGCTACCGAGGAGCCTTCGCGGAGTGATACGTACTGTGCTTCAACGTAATATTACCCTACTGTGTATAAGGACCATAAATGGCACCTGTTCAGAGACGTGGTTACGAAGAGGATTTCAAACTCAATGCTGTCAGTCACAGAGTAGAAGTTGGGAACAGAGCAGCTGTGAAATCTGTCTTTGTTATTGTGCTCAGCGTCTTTTAGTTTACATTTTGACTGCACAATTGTGAGCTTTTTGTTATGCACAAAAACAACATTGTTTTCTTTTATTTATGGAGCATTATTATTTAATAAATGCTCATAATTTATTTTTGAGTAAATTTTATGTACATCTGCTCTATGTTAATAAAAGTGCCTGTGTGACATCTGGGACACAGCTTTGACTAAGAACTCTCATTTTGTTCTTACTTTATGGCTTTTAAAAAAAAATATCGAGATATATATCTTATATCGCCGTCCAGGTAAAAAATATCGAGATATGAATTTTGGGTCATATTGCCCAGCCCTAATTACCACTAATCATTTATTTAAGCTCAGTTTTTAAAACCTTAGGTGTAACTACAGCCCAGCCCATGCAGCAGTATATGAATGACTAACCTCGTATTGTGGATGGATTATCTCAGTTGTTCTCCTGGCTGAAGTTTGGTCCTTTTACAGCATCCTGCCATGCGATTACATTTGTTCCTGACCACCGAGAACACTCACGTTAACTTTTATCGAGTGGAAAAAAGTTAGCTTGTTTATATTATGCTAACATAGCTGTGTCGCTAGCGGTCACGTAGCACATCATTATATACCAGCTAGCCCAACTTCAGTAACCCTACAAACGTCACTGCTGTTTAGTTTTCTGTCTTCATTTATGTTGGAAGTGATAACAGAGCTGTACGTTTGAATTTGTTTCCAAAACCCCGCAGTCAGGACATGCTATATTGTATTTAGATAGAAGCTAGCGAGCTAACTCCCTGCTAACTTCTAACTCCGTTAAATGTCATAAATTCCGTTTTCATGGATGCCTGGATGTTAAACTCAATTGTTACACCTGGTAGAGCAGAACGCTGATCATTTTATTAAAGATGAAAGACTTTAGACAGTTTTTCAAGTCTCAGTAATGCCACAGTGATCGTTTGATATATGGACCTGCAGCGGAGTTTAGGCCCAGACACGGCTAGTGACGTCAGACTTCACAACCGGATTAAGAGACCGCACGCTTGAAGTACGCGCACTACACGTACTACGCACGGTGCGTACTGTAAGTACGAGAAGTGCGGAAATGAGAGGCTTGTGAAATGGGACGGACTAGCCTTCGTCGCGCTGTTCAGGTTGCCTAGCAACCATGATACTAACCGCGAGAAACATTTCATACAGCTTTGTTTGACAGAAATGAAGGAGAAAAATGTTTTGTTGGTCATTCATTTTTGTCATGACATCACTTTGATTAGTTGAGTATCTGAGGCTGAGACCACAGGACTGTAAAACATGATTGTTGGGCTTCATTTCTGTGCTGAACAGTTATTTAAGATTAGTTAGTAAATAACAATTAGCTAATGTTGTTCATGAGACTAAAGTCATCTCACTGTGGTAATGTAAATATAATATGGACAATATTATATGTATTGTCAGATTATTATGAGATATATATATATATATATATATATATATATATATATATATATATATATATATATATATATATATATTGACGAGGCACAACATAAATGCTACAGCAAGGGGGGAGCCAGGACGCCAGGTCAGGGGTGAGATATCATCACCCCCACCCGAGATTGGGTACCAAGCCCCAAGTGCGATAGGAGAAGGATCGTTGAGTGCCAAGCAAAGACTCACAGCCTTGGCCAGCCACTTGAGGAGGTACACCAGAGAGATAGAAGGCAGGAGAATAAACCAGCTGTTCTCCACAGAACCAGCAAAGGTGTACTCTCAGTGGCAAGGGAACAATAAGAGAACAGCACCACCAAGGCTGGAGACGGAACAATACTGGAAGAGAAGGATGCAACCCATAACGGCAATGCTCAGTGGCTAGTGGATCTGAGGGCAGACCATAGCAACCTCCCTGAACAGGGTCCAGTAACCATCACAGTGGCAGATATCCAAGCAAGGGTCTCTAGTATGAAGAGTTGGACAGCACCAGGGCCCGACATGGTTCACGCCTACTGGCTGAAGAAGCTGACTGCACTCCACGAGCGTCTGGCAGCACAAATGAACCAGCTGCTAGTTGACAAGAGACACCCGGAATGGCTAACCGAAGGTCGGACAGTCCTGATCCTCAAGGACCCCCAGAAGGGACCGGTCCCATCCAACTATCGACCAATAACCTGCCTCAGTACTACATGGAAGCTCCTGTCAGGCATCATATCTGCTAAGATGAACAGGCACATGGGTCAATACATGAGCGGGACACAGAAAGGGATTGGCAAAAATACCAGAGGCGCAAAACACCAGCTACTGGTAGACAGAACAGTCAGCCGAGACTGCAAGACCAGACTGACCAACCTGTGCACTGCCTGGATTGATTACAAGAAGGCCTATGACTCAATTCCCCACAGCTGGATCCTGGAATGCCTACATTTGTACATGATCAATGGGACCCTAAGAGCCTTCATCAGGAACTATATATATATATATATATATACCCAAACACCCAGCACGCCCCTGCGGGCGGTTTATCCTTCAAGCTCGGGTCCTCTACCAGAGGCCTGGGAGCTTGAGGGTCCTGCGCAGTATCTTAGCTGTTCCCAGGACTGCGCTCTTCTGGACAGAGATCTCCGATGTTGTTCCTGGGATCTGCTGGAGCCACTCGCCTAGCTTGGGAGTCACCGCACCTAGTGCTCCGATTACCACGGGGACCACCGTTACCTTCACCCTCCACATCCTCTCGAGCTCTTCTCTGAGCCCTTGGTATTTCTCCAGCTTCTCGTGTTCCTTCTTCCTGATATTGCTGTCATTCGGAACCGCTACATCGATCACTACGGCCGTCTTCTTCTGTTTGTCTACCACCACTATGTCCGGTTGGTTAGCCACCACCATTTTGTCCGTCTGTATCTGGAAGTCCCACAGGATCTTAGCTCGGTCATTCTCCACCACCCTTGGGGGCATCTCCCATTTTGACCTCGGGACTTCCAGGTTATACTCGGCACAGATGTTCCTGTACACTATGCCGGCCACTTGGTTATGGCGTTCCATGTATGCCTTGCCTGCTAGCATCTTGCACCCTGCTGTTATGTGCTGGATTGTCTCTGGGGCATCTTTACACAGCCTGCACCTGGGGTCTTGCCTGGTGTGATAGACCCCAGCCTCTATGGATCTTGTGCTCAGAGCTTGTTCTTGTGCTGCCATGATTAGTGCCTCTGTGCTGTCTTTCAGTCCAGCTTTGTCCAGCCACTGGTAGGATTTCTGGATATCAGCCACCTCCTCTATCTGCCGGTGGTACATACCGTGCAGGGGCCTGTCCTTCCATGATGGTTCCTCGTCTCCCTCCTCTTTCTTGGGTTTCTGCTGCCTGAGGTATTCACTGAGCACTCGGTCAGTTGGGGCCATCTTCCTAATGTATTCTTGGATGTTCGTTGTCTCATCCTGGACTGTGGTGCTGACACTCACCAGTCCCCGGCCCCCTTCCTTCCGCTTAGCGTACAGCCTCAGGGTGCTGGATTTGGGGTGAAACCCTCCATGCATGGTAAGGAGCTTTCTTGTCTTTATGTCAGTGGCTTCTATCTCCTCCTTTGGCCAGCCTATTACCCCAGCAGGGTACCTGATCACGGGCAGGGCGTACGTGTTGATGGCCCGGATCTTGTTCTTACCATTCAGCTGACTCCTCAGGACTTGCCTGACCCTCTGCAGGTACTTGGTGGTTGCAGCTTTTCTAGCGGCCTCTTCATGGTTCCCCAAGTACTTGTAACTGTCCTCTATGTCTGCAATGTTGCCTTCTGGTAGTTCAATCCCCTCAGTTCTGACTACCTTCCCTCTCTTTGTTACCATCCGACTACACTTCTCCAGTCCGAACGACATTCCAATGTCATTGCTGTACAGCAATGTCATTGCTGTATATATATATATATATATATATATATATATATATATATATATATATATATAAATATATATATATATATATATATATATATATATATATATATACAGCAATGACATTGCTGTATATATATATATATACAGTACAAACATCACTAATGTCACATGACTTTGCCGACATGTGGCCAACAGCAATGCTTTAATGTTCTTCGTTATTAAACATTAATAACATAAATAAGTGACATCATATTCAGTACTTACTTTTGACATTTCACTCTTCGGCCGCTCCCTTCTGCCGTATTTTGTGGCAAAATTATCCACACCCACCGCCGCGCTATGAATTGTGGGATATATGGGACCACAAAGCGTGCACGCTTGATATCTGGGGAAATCGACGGCGCATTTGGAGTATGCATTTGAAGCACACTTCGAATTGGGACAGCCGTCGTTGCGTGGCGGTGACGTAATCGCACTCAAAATGCGTACTTCAAGCGTGCAGACCCTGAATTGGGACACAGCCAGAGTGTTTAGTAAAGTGATTGTTATCAGTGCTGTACTCGTGTAGACGGCACCGAGCATTTTTCCATCCGCTCGTGTCACACAGACATACTGCTTGTCCTGATAAACAGACGGTGCCACAAAACAGATAAGATGGCCACGTAGGAATGTAGGAAAGATCGTGGAAATATGATATGAAATACGTTTCCTGCATAACTTTGAGAAGAGAGAGAGCTTCCTGATTGCTCCAGTGTTTGTCATCTTTCCAGCTTCACTGGACGTTGAGTCTCACGTACGTCATCATTGTTCGTGTCTGCTTTTGTACTTTGGTGCAGATGACTTAAGTGTTTTCCACTCAGGCTTCCTATAGTGGATGGAACCGCTATAATATCACCAATAATAACACAGAATTTCA
Source organism: Diplotaxodon limnothrissa (assembly GCF_057381915.1). NCBI lineage: Eukaryota > Metazoa > Chordata > Actinopteri > Cichliformes > Cichlidae > Diplotaxodon > Diplotaxodon limnothrissa. The sequence continues at coordinate 1,404,515 of NC_140605.1, forward strand.
CTGTGGAGTCTGTTAAAAGGGGGCGAATGGTTGTGTAGTCTGCTCACATCTCTGGACATTTTCCACAACCCCGCTGATGAAACTGCTCCCACGATGAAGGAAATTCTACCTTCACCTTATCATAATGAGACCCACTTCCACTCAGCCTCCTGGGACACGATGGGTCACTTCTCAAGAGGATCGGGGATAATTGGGTAGTTTGAGGAATCCAGTGAGAATAGGACGCTGTGAAGGACTACACCCAGATTTAGCAGCTAGGCGCACACTGTTGTGTGATCGCACTGGGAGAGAGAAGCTCGCTGTTTTTGATCTCATTTCTCGCTGCGCTCCTATCTGGGTTAGAGGAGGGCTGTTATTGGAACAGCCACCCAGGGCACAAGGGGAAGGTGGACTATAATGGATAGCTGGGGCTTCCAATATGACAGCCGTGGTGCCAAGCGCGTTCGCTAATCTGGATCATTAGGACGAGGGCTGTGTATGACTAAAAGGGGATAATTGCTCTAATGCGATGGCGACGAGAGGAACTGACTGGCCTGTTGTGGCCTGAACCTGTGTGAAATGAAAGGGCGATTATTGATCGCTTCACCTGGACAAGAAACTGGTCACAAACACCCAAATTAGTTTGTCTGTATGAGATTCTTCAGAACTGAAGAAGCTTCTTGGATGAGAGGTGAAACGTCTTCAAGCAACTTAAAGAAGTCCAGACGCTTTTCTTTGCAAGCTCCTTTGAGTATGAGACAATGTTCTAACCAGCTGTTTGGGGTTCAGACAAACACCTCACATACACAGCAGTGGTGTGAGTGGTGGTGTGTAAATGGATGGATAAGACACAACAAGTCATTTCAGTTTAGTCATTTGTTATTATTAACCTCCAGTAAGTCTTTGGTCCCTTCTTTCTCCCCCCACCCCAACCGCCTGTGGCACATGGCCGCCCCTCCCTGAGCCTGGTTCTACCGGATGTTTCTTCCTGTTAAAAGGGAGTTTTTCCTTCCCACTGTCGCCAAGTGCTTGCTCAAAGGCGGTCGTTCGATTGTTGGGTTTCTCTCTGTTACTGTAGGCTCTTTACATTACAATATATAGCACCTTAAGGCAACAGTTGTTGGAGATGTGGCGCTATATAAATAAAATTTGATTGAATTAAACACATTTTTTAAATTCAAGAAAATGTGTAAAAGTGACAGCTTGGATAAAATGTAAGGGTCACATCCCTGTGAGGGATAGGTGGCTGTCAAAGTTTTCTTTCAACATGTTTTCATACCAGGCTCTTCCTCTAAAACTGATTCCTTCTGTATGAAAATAAGTTTGGCTACTTTTCTATTTAATGGATTTTACATTGAATGAACAAACTCAGAGTCACCATGAACCTTTTAATAATTCTAACTGATCACAATATATTTTAAACGTACGTAGTTGAATGTTAGTTACTACAGGAGCATCATTTTATTAGGAAGATTCACTTGTACCAAACACCTAACATTGTCCCCTCCAGGGGTTCTGTACCTCCAGTAGGATCGTCATTGCTTCTGCACAGAGTTCAGTGTGAAGGTCTTATCAGAGATTACTTTCACGTACATTCATGTCATAGAGCCTCACCATAACCACAACGATGAACATAACCGCTGGCCTTTGCCTAACCACGGCCTAAATCTAAAACCAAGATTTTCTAAAAATATTATTACACTTTGACTGTATAAACAGATTTATACCCAAAATAAACAAAAGTAAATAATTTGCATAAATGTGGTGAGTTTACTGTTTGAAATATGTGCTTTCACGGGTTTTGTTTAAAAAAATGTGCCTGTTCATCCTGCCTCATAAAAAGCAAGGGGAATGTAAATTGAACCCAATACCACACTACCCAGACTGCAAAACAGAGTTCAAGCTTTTCTGAGAGTACAGTCAGTTGAAGTGATGCCAGTTTGTAGAACCAACCATGTTTCCCCACCATCTTGAATACAGCTGCCAATCGTGTATAATGTGTTCAGCTAGGAGTCGGGGATACATGGCACACCAAAGGTGAGGGAGAAGACACAGAGGTAAATTTTAATTCATGCCTGCACCTTCAGCCTCAAGACATCAAGGATGCTTATGTTTTATCACCAAAGAAGTAAAAATACAAAGAAAGAGACAACATGACCAACATCTGGACAGCACGTCATCTTCTACCTCCTCACCTCAGGCCTCATCTCCTGGTCTGAAGTCATGGCTCTAACATGGAAATGTGAATAAACGTGCTTTCTTATTCCCAATATTGTCACAATTACTTATTGTTAGCACATTAGACATGCTGTCTCATTTCCTTCCTAGCTAACAACAGGCCAGCTAAACAACAACAACTGGTTATAAGCTAACATTATGCCAGCTAATGGTAGCCGTGGGTATCTTAAAAATCACGGTTTCCCTCAAGAACAGTTTGGTTACATTTTCACATCATATGAGAGTTTATTCACAAAGTGTCCAAGTCTAGGCCTAATAGCTAACAGCAGCTAACAGTGGCAAAAACAGCAGCGCTTACTAAAAAGTAAAAGATATCCTCAATAACTCTCTTCAGTATCATTGTCAGTAAGTAAGAAGTAAGCTTTGCTGTTTTTTACACTAACTTCTTACACTTACACTGAACTCCTTTCATAATGTTTTACAGCCTCCTCCAGAGTAAATGGAAGTGGACACGTATTGGCAGCTGAGGTAAACAGCAGACGCATAGCCTAGCACGATCTGGAACAACATTTATTATGATGATGTGGGAACAACACTGACACGAGGATATCAGATCATCCCATAGGCTACCCTCTACCCTACAGCAGCCTCCACTGATAAGATTATGCACTTAAATTGTGACGGCAAGAAACCAAATTAACCAATCTGCAATCTACTGACATCTAGTGGTGAGATTTTACACACTGTAATTTTAACGTTTGATATTTTGGAAGATACACTTATTTGTTTTCTTGTTAATGCTTAGCATACATAGCAAGTGGTAGCTGCCGTCCAAAGTTGCACATTCCAGCGACCACTCTTTAACTGACTGATTCACATTTATAGAGTATTTTATTTCTTAAATCTTTGCATGAACAGAACCATGGCAACTATAGGTTACTATAGGTTCTGGTTAGTGGCCCAGTGTCAGAAAAGAGTCCAATGGATGTATTAAGAGACATTCTGTTCAGCACATCATTAAACTCAAACCTCAGCTTCTTTCAAGCCTCCTCCTGTTTCCAGCATCTATGCTAAGCTAGCTTACTGCTCTGATATAAAAATGGCATGAGTCTTGTCATGCAGGCTAAGTCTTAGGAAAACAGCTTACTGTATTTCCCAAAATGTCAGACTTAGGCATATGAGAGACCAGGCCATGCCTTACATATCTTTAGAGCCAAGGAAGTGTTGCTTGGCCAGCTTTAAACTCCTACAGTGTGTTCTGCAGCTACAGGCATAAACACGCTTTCAGGAGAAATCGGTAACTCTCAAAGCTCCAGTGGGCCGTCGCCGGCTTTGCTGTTTGTTTTCCAAACAAATGCAAGTCAGATTTGAGTTTGTGTCTTACTCGTCATATTTTCTGGTGGGAAACATTTCAAGGCTTGTAACAGGTGCTGCAAAGATCAAGCCATAGATATCGGGATATAGTGCTGTCAGCTCTTCTTCGCTGCTCATCTGTGACACAAGACGCCTCTAGTTGTAACACTGTTTTCTTGTAGGAGGCTTTTCAGCTACTAAGAGATGACTGAGAGCTTGTGGAGAATCATAAAGCCTGTATTAGTCCCCAATGTTTCCAGCAGAGCTGGTTGCCCACGCCAGGTGAATCTACCAACATGACGGCATGCCTGGAGGACAGCAGCTGCTCTTCCTCCTCTCTTCTCTGCTACTTTTTTCTTTAGTCTTTTATACCAGATCTCCGTATCGTCTCCTTCCTTTCTCTTCTCATCCTTTCATCCTCTCCTCTTTCAAGTTTGACTAGTAACATTAGAAAGTCAAGCTAAAATGTTCATCTTATGATTATGCTGTAGCTTTGTTGTTGGAGCAAGTACAGTAAGCGTCCACATGTCGAGTTATTCACAGACCAAAGGATCTTATTAAGTTAAAAACCTGAGTAGAAAAAAAGTCCAGTTTATGTGAAAGAGAGATGCTGTGAATCATATCAAACATACAATCATGTGAAAAATAATGTTTTCCCTCTGCAGTCCTGCATGCAAATCATTTTCTGTATGACTCTGTCGGTCTCTCACGTCATTGTGGAGGAATTTTGGCCCACTCGTCTTTACAATATTCAAATACAACTATCGCAGTACACGAGGTTGAGGCAAAAATATGTTTATAAGATTACTGCGTTGATCAAATGAAGTGTCTATTGGTCAGATGGACAACATCGTGACATTCTCATTATTTATTTAACAAAAATGAAGCTAAAATGCAGAATCACTGTGTGAAAACTGAAATGCAGCCCATGATTCAGTAGCTAGTAGAACCACCCAAATTTAAACCTTTATCAGTCTCACACATCATCACTGAGGGCCCTTCTGTAATTGTACTGTAGTGAACTTTAACATTGAACATGCTAACTGAGGCCTGTAGATTCATAGATGTAACGCTTGGATTATTTGGGTGAATTTCCTCGGACATCAACCGTTAACACACAGCTGACCAGCAAACTGTGAAGACGCCTGCTTTTACGTGTTCACGCTCACTGATAATCAGTTAATCAGTGCGTTTGATTAGCAGGACCTGGCTGCTACTTACCCTCTGAACTCCTACAGAATCAGTAAGCGTATCGTTCAAAGGATGGCACAGAGTCCTGTAGAAACCTTTCTATTTACCATATCATGTGAATGAGCTTTGTGATCATATTTACTGTATATGTAAGTAGATGTTATTTGTTTATGGTGTGATTTTTGTTAAAAAGTGCTTGAAATGGACAAGCTAGCGATGTCATTTCAGCCGGAAGGTCGCTGGTTCAATCCCCGGGCTCTCTGTCCTGGTCGTTGTGTCCTTGGGCAAGACACTTCACCTACCGCCTACTGGTGATGGCCAGAGGGGCCGATGGTGCGATATGGCAGCCTCGCCTCTGTCAGTCGGCCCCAGGGCAGCTGTGGCTACACCTGTAGCTGCCTCCACCAGTGTGTGAATGTGAGAGTGAATGAATAGTGGCATTGTAAAGCGCTTTGGGTGCCTTGAAAAGCGCTATATAAATCCAATCTATTATTATTACCAGGCTTTTGGTTTGTGTTTTGTATTTCTAGATCTCTGGTTCGTCTGGTTTGTGATTTCTAGTTCTTAGGTTCAGTTCTGCCCTCGGGTTTATTCTCTTGTTCCTCAGTCACTCCGTGTTCCCTCTGTTCGTGTCTGAATCCATGTCGGTGCGTGTGTGTCGTACTTCCTGTTTTATTTTGGTAGTGTGCGTCCTATGTCAGTGTATCTAGTTTTGCCTCCCTCGTCTCCTTATGTCTGAGTTGCCCCAGCTGTGTTTCTTCCTGCTCCCCATCCTGTGTATTTTAGTCCTCAGTCTTCCCGGGCTTGTTGTTTAACCTGCACTCTCTTCGTGCTGCGTTCCTGACCCTCGCTCTCAGTCCTGGTTTGTTTCCACGAGGTTCTTAGTTTTAGGCTCCAGCGTTCAGTCTAGTGTTTTAATTTCACGTTTAGGATTCTGGTTCATTTTGTGATGTTTATTTCTTATGTAGACTTTTCCCAGCAATAAAGCTGCACCTTAACTTAACTTCCTGTTTCTGAATCCTGCGTTTGGGTTCTTCCACGACACATACATAACAACTTTTACTACGTATGCACAGATGTACTCTGTGTACTTTGATAAATCCAGAACAGATGTTTTTGAGTAAATATTCTGTTAGAGGTCTGCCTCCTGCAGAGGCAAAGCTTGTCCAGGCTCAGGGGAGCGTCCACCGTGCCCACAAGCCCACACTCTGGGGCTTACTGAAGTAACAGATATGATGAAGAGAGGAAGGGATGGTGGGTAACTAACCACATGTACTGCAATGTGCTCCACTGCCTGATTCTTTACTCCTTATTTTTTTAGCAGGGGGCATGCCTGCACGACGACCTGTGCCATACTGAGAGCAGGGAAGTGGACGAAGATGGATGGATGGATTGGGGAAGACGTGTGCCATGCATTGTTGTAGATTCCTGTCACTGTGGTAGGAAGACCAGGTTTATGGTCCATCCCATGTGTCTTTGTTTCCAGTGGAATTACAATCCGCTGATCTAATTAGGCTCATTTTCTTCAGGGACATTGCATCAGTCTCTTAAGAGTGTTATTTTATAGATGAAATGCAGCACGTGTGAGTGACAAACGTGTCTCCCTCTGCTTGCATCAAATTATTTTAGCTCTGAGGCCTTTAGTTTAAATGTAAACTGTCAGACGTGTGCAGGAACATGCACACATACAAAGATCCAGTTTGTACATGTTTTTGCTGTTCTCGTCGATGTGGAGCTTTACTAAATGCGAGCTCCAACTTGTGCCTCACTTGTTCCACATCCACTTGCCCCAGATTCAGGTCACACTCTGATGCACAACAATGTGCTGCAGTGGTCTACTTGTAACTCCATCATTAACTTGCGGCACAATGTGATGTTCTTAAAGGTGCACTGTACTAGAACTCATTCTGACTCCGGGTGGATGGTCCAGTGGAGTCACAGCCATGAAAGATGATATTTTAATTCCGTCATTTTTATTAAGCCTTCCTGGCCCAGGATCATTTCTCAGCAAATGACCTTGACAGACAATGAAGCCTCAGCATAAACGAGTGGGAGCTGGTTAATAGTTAATGGCCATTATTACTTGAAACGGCAGCAGAGCCTGTGTGTGTACATGACCTGCCAGCTTTTGTGTTTGCATGCTTATAAATACAAAGATTAGTTCTTATTGGAAATAAGGCCAAAGGAAAAGTATTAAAATATTACTGTTGTCACAGTATTGTTGGAAATTTCATTGTCAGCAGGAATGACTGGAAAACAAATCACTGAAAAACTGAAAGGAAACCAGCGCTGCACTGTTGTTTCTTTGGGATTTCCCTTTTCCTAATTGTCACTTTTCCCAAAGTGTGCATGTCTGTGTGACAGCAGAGTGATGGAGCACTCATTCTGTAGAAAAGAGGCTTTCTGGCTGTGCGTCAGATGCAGCTGCCTTGTCACTGCATTTCAGATTCAGGTGTCTCAACCACCTGTATGAGGGCTCATACATAAACTTAAAAAAAGATTTCTATTACACAATGAGCCCAGACAGGGAACGTCCTTTTAACACATCTCTGAAATGAACTTGCTTCTAACATATCTTCCAAGTTATCTGTTCCTGTTAGGCATACAGGATCGCTACTGCATCAAACAGGCTTCCATCGCTTTTTACTGAACGCTAATCTGAGGAATTTATGTCTGATTGTAAAGGTGGCCTAATGCCAAGAAAGCTGGCTTCTAAGACAACTTCACATCAATAGCTTTGCCTCATCTAATCATGCAACAAAACCACTGTTCTTACACATTACCATCTAAATTAAAGTTTAAAATGGTGCCATACTTTTCTGTATAAGACCGTCTTATCTAATCTTCAACTGCCAACAGAAGATAAACACAGTAGTGTCACAAAGTGTACGGTTATTTTGTAACCTTGGTTCTCTGAATGAGAGAACCAAGGTTACCCCTCTTGGTCCTGACGCGTGGATACGTCTTTAAGACAGTCCAGCTAGTCCAGCCCACAGTTTGCATATAAAACAGATGTGCAGGTGTGAAACCGGTCATGGTTTGATGGTTTGATTGAAATGTGTCTCCAAGCAGGCTGAGGCTGGAGAGATGGTCTCTCATGTAAAGAACCAAGGTTGATGGCGCAGGAGACTCCTGCAACATTCACACAACTGAGCCAGGCAGCAGGCAGCTTGTCCCTCATAGGGGCCAGGCCATCAGGCCGGAAACCTGTGGGGAGAAGTTAGACCAGAGACCCGCTTGCCTGGAATAGGAGGTCCCTCCAAAACAGGAGTTCCTAGCCCCCCATCCTGTTGACATAGGCTGCCGCGACCGTGCTGTCTGTCCTGATGATGACATGATACCTATGCCATCGAGGCAGAAACTGCCGGAGTGCCAGGACGACAGCTTGCAGCTCCAGTATGTGCCGGGATGCCCAGAGGCCAGTCCAATGGCCACTGACCCTACAGCTCTCATTGAATGCACCCCGACTGGAGAGCCGCCTGTGAAGACTAACTGATGGTGGGTCACCACACCCACCACTTGACCCTGCTCCAGGTTGGACGAGTCCCTCCACCAACAGAGAGCTTGGTGGAGCCCTTGAGAGACTACCACTGTCGACTGGTGGTACCGGTGCGGGCACAGACGCAGGCATCATTGGACCGGTCTCATGTCCAGGAGCGCCAATGGGACCACCTCCACAGAGTTCTCAGACAGAGCGATATCCAGAACCCTGGATACCCTGCCTAACACACTGAAAAATTGATTCTGGTCCGACTCTGTCCCTAGGGAACTATCTGGAGGCTGGCTACGGGTCCCTCAGAGGAGAGGACAGAAAAAGCATCTGCAAACCACACAGTTATGATACATTGGGGCTGCCATACTCACACTCATTTATGGTGTGAATGGGATGCTTGATGTTATGTGTTGTGAACTGGGAAGTCTGAGAGTGCTAGGCTCGCTAAACCCAGAGAAGCTAACATGTTAGCTTCAGCCAGGTCCCGCTGGGTGTGTAAACCCACGAGACCTTGGGCAATATGCCGTATGGCAAGCCAGGTCTGCAAGCTGGAGAACTTTCACTCGCTAGCCGACACGTCAAACACAGCGAGGTCTAACTTTCACATAAACCCACTGCAAGCTATACGCTAGGGCACTGTCTGCTGTCGGACCCTGGGCGAGTGCCAAGTGTGCAGCCTGCGAGACAGGGTACCAGGAACTAGTGTCACTGCAGCTGCTTCTTTTGGATTGGGGATAACAGGGACAGGCTACCTACCACTCCACAAAGGTAAACGGACACACAATAAACCACACACTGTACCACACGGGGTACACACACAAAAGCAAGTGACAATCAAACAATCACCGGTTTCACGTCTCAACAGCTGTTTTGTGCTGTGGGATTTGGCCGGGCTAGCCAGAGTTTCTTAAAGAAGTATCCACACATACATGTGGAATATGTCATGTTGATATTCTTGATATGGTCGAGAACAACAGAGATGGGCTTTTATTTGTTTGACTATGAAGAATACAGAGCACAGCTCTCACTGGTGTCTCCCAAATAGGAAATTAGCTCCTGGATTTGCGACATGCTAAGTACTGCACTCTAAATGAAAGCATACCATTTGTTTTACCTTCTTAGGTAACAGCCATAATACACACTCTCACAGTGTGTGTGCAGCACCAGCCTCAGTTTATCATCTCAGCCTGGTTTGCATCCAGTGTCCGTCCTTGCTTGCCAGCATTTGTTAGGCAAATTCTGTGCATGCTTCTGGTTGACCAGCCTTTAGCTAACATCCTACAGACTGCAGTCTGTCACACGGGCCACAGCTGTAAATAGCTATATCCCTTTTTCCAATGAGGTCATAAAAAGGTATTTTTATCCTCATTTAAAAAATGGGCTGTACATCATAATACGCCTTAAAGTGGTAGCATCACCCACCAAAACAACGCTTCTTTCCAGGAACATGTTGAGTAAGACTGTAAGAATAAATACTTCAAATGAAACTCCACAAACAGTGTTTGTTAATGGAACTTAACTTTAGATTCAGTTTTTCTTTCACTTCACAGAGTTTGGCCAGTTCAATGGGAAGAGGCAGTAAAAGTATAATAGTGATGTATTGTTGTAAAATCGACCCATAAAATTTTCTGAGAATTAAGGGACCATAAGCAGGATAAGCAGCGTTTCTCAAAGTGAGTAACCTCATCATGTGTAACATCAGCCTTTAGAAGCTTTGTGTCCCTGACATCAGGACAGAGAAAACTTCCAGTGAGTCATTTTGCCTAAGTCTACTCAGCTTTGCTGCTGCTTTACCTAAAACAAATAAAGAAGAAGAACTTGGAGCTTGTCTCCTTTCTTACTGTGGAGAAAAGGGTGTTTGATGTCTTTGGCAGTAGAATAATCTGAGTACTGAGTAAGTTTTTGTGATCTAGTGCATTTGCCTGTTTGTCCTGTGTGGCGTTGTACTGCACTTTACTGTACGGCTTTGCATATAGGCCATGTAGACAAGTCGCCTTGTGCTGCATGTTTCTGGGAGGAGAGCTGTATAATCAGGACAGTGTTTTATTTAAAGGCTGTAACATGGGCAGCAGCAATTCTCCGGGGCTTCGATGCTTCATAGCACAGCTCTCATAGAGGTGATCAGACCTCCTACTAACTTTTAACACCTCAGCCCTTTTCTACTCCAACTTTGAATCTGACGCAGTCTGGAAGATGGACATCGCTGCCTTTTAGAGAGCTTCCTGATTTCTTTGAAGTGACGAGATGGAGCCTGGCAGGGAGAAGCATAATGTAAGCAAAAGAAGAGGGCAGGCCAGGCATCAGTTTGCATACCAGTCCATGTGTCACGTGTTAATAATGTGTGAGCTTTTTTTCCTGTGCGTGAGCGTGACCCTTTCAGTGGGTTAGGGTCGAAACAACAACAGAAAGCATTTTAGCGCTGGGATCAAAAGTCGGACATAAATGATGAACGCATCATGGTGTTTTTCCAAATGAGCACAAATTGCAGTGAGCGAATCCGACGCGTGGTATAAGCAAATGTGCTTTCAGATTGAAAAACAAAAATCACATTTCGAGGTGTTTAAGGTGTCCCGGTGAAGAGAGCGCACGTGCAGCTCCTCGGCCCGTGAGCCAGATTTGTTAAGGTGTTTGCAAAGCTTCTGGTTTTGCGGCAACAAAGAATCAAAATACAAAATTAAACCAAGACACGAGAAACTCAAAATACTGGGTCAAAACTGACCCAGAACCGTGACAGCTGTGGCTCCAGCAAACATCAGCTGATACTAGAAATTAATGTTAAATAAACTCTAACAACAGCTGATCAAGCTTGAACGTGCTGCTGTTGTTTAACACGACATCTGCTGGTTTCTTCTTTCTGACGCAAAGTGATAAACAAACAAGAGAGAAAAGCCGATCAGCTGATCATTGATCAGTTTCATGATTGAATGAGAGAAGAAGAGGCAGCTGTGCAGCAAAGACAGAATAACTCCAGCTTTGTGTCTTTTTCATTGTAGCTGAAGTCCGGGACAAACTGTGTTTCTTTTCAGCTCAACACGAAACGCGTAATATTTTCTGTGAATACGAGACGGGACGGTTGGCAACTCTACTAACTAACCTTATGAATACAATAAAGTTCACTATCAGTAACATCATAGCACCACCCAGCTGTAGAAACTCCATCATGCTAGCTAGTACGCAGTACGAGTTATTGTAACTGACTGTAAAAAGTCAGCACAGCTAAAATAAACTGCACCTAAACTTGGTTTATATCTGACCCAGAGAGACTGCAGGTCATAACTTCTTACCTGAAGTTCAGTTCACCTGACACTCGGACCGGCGGCTGCCTTGGGTCTCTCCTCCTGCCTCCCCTTCCCTCATCCACCTGCTGCCTCTGTGGAAGCTCCACCATAGCCACCACCAAACAACCGAGTTATTTTTACACATCTGCCAGCATCTGGCCAATCCACCACCTCTCATTGTTCATGCCGTTACAAAAATACCACCATCGGCCCATAAAAATGAAAAACCACCACCGTTGGGCATTTGGTTGTGCCATCAGTTAACCCTTTGCGTGCCAACTGTGGCACGGGTGCCCAGGGTTGCTGACTCCTGATTTATACACAAGCACAGAGGAAGCTCAGCAAGAATCGATGTAAAAGTACTCGTGATATTTTATGTTTGTAGTAGTTGTCGTGTATGTGCAGGATGAAGCTGTTCACTCAGGACTCCTCTAATCAGATCCCTTACATCTTCCCGGGGCAATTTCCCATCACAAGGAGAACATTTGCTGGTGGTCTGCTTGTTAATGCTGCCATCAGTGAATGTACAGATCATGTGATGCTGAGGGTCCGGAGGTGATTTTATACCCAGCTGAAGAACATATCTCCCTATTGGCAGTGGGAACACTGCCTGCTGTTTGAAGTCTGGGTATCGCGCTGATGATGCTGAGAAAGATCAGGAATCCACAACAATAAAAACAACTGCAGTTACCAAAGGTGCGTTTGTTTAGTGAAATTAAGTTTGGAAAGCTCCTCTGATGACTTTCATTGAGCTCTTCATCTCCAGCATAAACAGTTTGTGCTGCAGCACAGCATGGATCCTGTTTTTATTAAAAGACAAGCAAAAGAAGAAAACCAGTATGCTGATGTCTGCTCTTCACATATGCTGGACCTGCTCCATGGCTTCTCTGTTTTGCACACACACACACACACACACACACACACACACACACACACACACACACACACGCACACACACGCACGCACACACACACACACACACACACACACACACACCCACACACACACACACACACACACACACACACACACACACACCCACACCCACACACACACACACACACACACACACACACCCACACACCCACCCACACACCCACACACCCACACACACACACACACCCACACACACACACACACCCACACACACACACACACACACACCCACACACACACACACACACACACACACACACACACACACACACACTTCAGTGTAGGTGCCACCTCACCGGGTACAGAATAAAATCCATTGATGTCGAGGCTAATGCAGATTTCCTGTGCAAAATCACCACAAAAACCCAGTTCTAACCAGTCCGTCTTTTCATTGTTCATCAATAAACCAGATCAGGATTCTCACACAAGTGGCTTTTCTTCTAACTACATACATTTGTCTGCGTGCACCAAGTGTCACTTTATTTTTTCTCAGTATCCTCAGCAAACGCAGCAGGAAACGTCAGAATGCGACTGTGCTCGGATGGCTGAGCTGCCCAGAGTGATGTGCAGTTTGACACCAGCGGGCTTCTGTTGCTGCTAAAGGCGGAAAGTTTCTCTGTGCTTACACGTTTAACACAAGCTCTCACAAGCATGAATTGTAACACCATGACCAGTTTGACAGCCAGTCATGGTCAAGTGTTCAATTTGAAACCTTCCGTTCCTGTAAGTGGTTCATCTGTAATTTTAGGGAATAAAAACCACAAATATATTTGTATGTATTCACACTGTTTATGTATTTCAAACAAGTGAGTACACGAGGTGTTCAAGCTACAGAACTGCAAACATCATCTAGAAGAAGAACTACAGCTGGAGCACATCTGCCTGGCCTTTGTCACACAGACAGCAGGAGTGTTTGAGGCTCAGCAGACCATCAAACACCAACAATACTGTTACAGAGCGATCGCTGTCGCAGCAGGTTTTACAACAAACACACTCGACAAGCTAAGGTTGACACAATCGAATGCTCAGGCTTAATAACTACAGTTTGTGCAGTTACATACATTGCTAAATCACACATTTGTTCCCTCAATTATATAAACTATAGTGGACTGCATAACTATCAAGCTGTGTCTAAATTGAGTTATGATATCTTCAGTATCTCACTGACATGTTCACAGGGGAGGCGGTGGAGCGGGACGACTGTTGGGTGCTTTGATCCCTGCTGACCTCCTGCATGAGTATTGCTGGGGAAGATGCTGAAGCTCATCACAGTGTGAATGTTAGACAGGAAGCACTTCAATGGAAGGGAAAAAGTGTTTCTTTCCTTTTACTTTGCTGCTTATTCTTATGCCAGGTGTATATTTCTGATGAGGACTCAGGGAGCAGCTTACTTTGACTTGTACCAATGCAGGTTTTTTGTATTAACTAACTTAGATTTTGTGTATAAAACCTTAAATCACAGGTGTCCAACTCCAGGCCTCGAGGGCCGGTGTCCTGCAGGTTTTAGACGTGTCCTTGGTCCAACACAGCTGATGGCTAAACGACCTCCTCAACATGGCTGTATCCCAATTCAGGGTCTGCAGCCTTAAAGTACGCAGCCTTAACGGTCCACAAGGGCCGCGTACTCAAAGACCGCTAAGGCCGGAAGTGCGAGGCTTGTGAAATGGGACGGTCTAGCCTCCGTTGCGCTGTCAAGGTTGCCTAGCAACCATGATACTAACAGCTGGAAACGTGTCATACAGCTGTGTTTGACAGAGATGAAGGAGAAAATTCTTTGTTCATTTATTTGTTTGTTTCTACACGAGCTTTGATCATTCTCTGTGAGATTAAGCTCAGCTATTGAACGGCGTATATTTTAAAGTAAAGGCTTTAAAACCAAGTTAGTACAAACGTCACTAATGTCACATGACTTTGCCGACATGTGGCCAACAGGAATGTTTAATGTTCTTCGTTATTAAACATTTGCACATAAATAAGTGACATAATATTCAGTACTTACTTAAAGTTTACTCTTCGGGCGCCCCTCATCCGCCGTTTTTTTTTTCAGCAAAATTATCCACACCTACCGCCGCGCTATGCATTCTGGGATAATTGGGCCATGAAGTCTACACCACCACAGCCTTAAAATTCAGGGAAATGAAGGACGCATTTGAGGGCCGCATTTCGAGCAGCCTTCGAATTGGGACAGCCTTCGTCGCGTCGCTGTGATGTAATCGGCCTTAAAATGCGGCCTTTATGGCTGCAGACCCTGAATTGGGACACAGCCCCTGTCTTGAAGTTCTCCAGAGGCCTGCTAATGAACTAATCATTTGATTCGGGTGTGTTGACCCAGGGTGGGATCTAAAACCTGCAGACACCGGCCCTCGAGGCCTGCAGTTCGACACCCCTGCCTTAAATTGTCTCGAAACTATGGCTGCTATAGAAATACAGAAGAGACACAAATGTTGTTTGGTAACTGTGAGCTTTTAGAGGAGACGCCTTCAGAGTTGAGTCAGTAAATATGAGCTAGGGGAGCTTATGAAGCAAGATGCAAAAGTACCTTAAGAAGAAGAACTCATCATCTGCAGAACGAAGTCACTACAACGTCAGACTAATAACTTGAGAGTGTCTTCAGATTCGATGGAAACCTACTGAGTTTACATATGTGCCGGTGTGTGTGACAGAACGAGAGAGGAGCTGTAAAACGCCTCCCCCTCCTCTGAGTCCGGAGCTTAGGCAGCTCCAACTCAGCTCACAGCTTGTTAAGCTGGACTGTCGGCTCATCTTCTCCCACCCACAGACAAGATGTAGCCTCTCTCTGTTCCCGTAGTTTGTGTGTGCATGCGTGCAGTGTGAGTATCCCCACGCCGCTCGCCTGGGTGCTTCTGGGCATGCCTTGTTCCTTTTCTCACATTGCATTTGTGAGTTTCTTTACATAACCAGCAACTGCAAATGCCTCCTCTTCCAGATTTTCTGTGAAGTATTCTTAAATCTCCAGCGTTGCGTCATGAATGCTATTTATGTCTGATAACAGTAAAATAAATAAACACAACTCTCCCAGACTGCCTCCTCCAGGGAGTGCGAGGCGAGTGAGAGAGTGCTCAGTGTGTGTGCTGTTTATTTAAACAGTCTTCCTGTAGAAGGAAAGTCAGGGGAAGAGCTCAGCACTTTAAATACAAACATTAACATTATGCTGGCTTTCCAACAGGGGAAGAGTGATGGATGGAGAGAGGAATGAAGTGAGGTGTCAGGCAGGTTTCATGGGAGCGCCTGACCACTGAGGCTATAAAAAGAATGAAATTTGCCAGAGGACCAGCTCTCCCTGAGGTATCAACATCCGCCGGCCTAATCTCGGACCTCCATCACTATCACTCCCCGGTCTTTCCCTCTCCTTCGTCTGCCCGTACCTGCGGCGGCAGGGATGTCACCCTGATGTCAGCTCGAGTCCTCAGCGTAGACAAACTTCCAACGATATTGTGACGTGACAAATTATCAAGGTTAATTATCTCTCTGAGTCTGACAGTCCGACAGCTCATTAAGGCGCCACAAGGCTCCATAATTTCTTCATTTTCCTCTCCGGCGCTTTCAGCTGGCGGTGTGAGGCCTCTGATGGGGGGGGGGGGCATCCTTGAGATGACGAGCTGAGCGTGAGCAGACAGGCGAGGTCAAGAAGCGAAGCTGGTGCAAACTCGCATTCATGACTGAGCATGCACCAACGTCTCAGTAGCCAAAACCAAGGCGAGGGAGAAGGAGGCCCGTCAGCGCAAGCAAGGTGAAAAAATGACAGTGAAAGCAGCTGAAACGGCGCTGCTGTCTCAGCGGATAGTAGTGCCATAAAATAACGACTCCTTGATTTAGATCTAAAATATTCTGGCAAAGTGAAGTTAATGTCCTTGTCATTTTGAGTGCAGTGACTCCACTGCATCAGGGTGTTTCAAAGATGAGCACAAAGAGATAAAAATGTCTTTCCACGAATTACAAGCTCAGAAAAGTGATGCGAGGAGACGCTTAATATCTGCGAGCGTAAACCGTTTATGCACAAAAGCAGAGCGAGTATGATCTTTAATAACCGTCGCTTTGGCCTTTTTTGTCTTCTTTATCTTCTTCATTATGAACATTCACACTGAGCTGCACATTTCTCCCAGATTTATAATGTCCGGTTACGCCGTTTCTTTCTTTCCCCCTCTTTTTATGAAGAAGTGCTCGGTCCACGGCAGTTTTTCCCTGATGCTGTGAAGATGCGTTCGACTTTCCACAGTGAAGCTATTTTCATCTGTGAGCGCTGAACCCCAGCAGCAGCTTTCTGACAGCAGCTTGGACGCACCTGAGTCTCACTCCTTCCTGTTATTCTTTCCTTTGCTGCACAGCTCTGTAGGTACGAGTAGCGCTGCTGAGGGATGATGAAAAGACATCTGCTGCATGGTGTGAGCACTTGTATTTTTTGTAGTCGAGCATTTTGAGGCTGAAGCTTAAAAATGAATATATACCTGCCTATTTTCGTTAAATAAAAACTCGAGCCGTCACTGGTGCTGATAAATCCACAGAAGATGTCTTTTGTTTCTTTTCCAAAGTTGCTCCAATCTCGATTCAACTGTCTGAGCCTCAGTTTGTTCTCTCTTTACTGCGTCTGTACTTCTTCTGTCAGCACACTTCAGGAAGATGAAGATGTGACCAGCAAGTGAAGATGTGCAACACTTTAGCTGATACAGAAGGTCCAGTTATTACTCCAGGACTTGGCAGAGCTTAAAGTAAATAATGGATTTAAATTCACAAGATGGTCAGAAACACATTGTTGAAGCAAACATTTAACTTATATCTTCTAATACCATCTTACCAGTATACCAGATGACCCACAGTTAATGATTATTTTTGTAATGGTGTAATATCTACATCTCTGAGTTGCCCAAAAAGTGGAATGTGTCTGTTTTTGCCACCTAACTTGTCTCACTGCTCAGAACCATGACAAAGAAATACATTAAAAGACAAAATTCAGGGTAAATTTGAAAATACTGGCTCCTGCATCATACATGCATGTAGTACACTTGGAAAAAAGAAATGTGAAAGGATTTTGTGACATTACAACGAAAGCATAAAGGGACAACAGACAGTCGGTGTATTTCTTGTTTAAAAGAGACAATAACTCCACAGCCATAACTCAGATTAGGAACTGGTTCCACTGGAGAGCAGCATGATAGCTGAAGGTCTAAATGGTTCACTGTCTACTTGTCTTATTGTGCCTCCTTAATGATGTGCCTTCCTCTTGTTTGGTATTTATTTCACTTGTCTTATTATTTTTATTTCCTGCACAGTCCATGTGGAGCACTCACAATTTCTTTGTGCATATAGAATAGAATAGAATAGAATAGAATGCCTTTATTGTCACTATACAGTTGTACAATGAGATACAGAGCATCTCCTACTCAGTGTAAACATGCTGGGGGGGGGGGGGGGGGGGGGGTACAGTTCTGCAGCGCTATGTACATATGGACAGTATTAACATAGGGAAAAACATATATATATATATATATATATATATATATATATATATATATATATAT
>NC_140605.1:1429959-1519959 GCF_057381915.1 Diplotaxodon limnothrissa
TGAATCCTGTCACAAGTTGGATTGTTGGCTGGTGAATGATCAACAGCAACAGATGGGAGACACAGATGATGCTGTTACTGCTGATAGTCAGGAGCATCTCATGCTGTCAGCCCAGCTCTGTGTTTGTGTGGCAAAAAGCACAGAACAGCACCTTTTAAACGCACGTCGTCAGCGAGTCGGGTAATTGCTTCATATGCTGCATCTGATTCCATTACAGAGGGGCTGAGTGACAGGATGAGCCCGTCATCACACAGTGACTCATCCGGTCCAAAGCGATCGAGCCCACAAACAGCCTGGATGTGCTGCTGCTGGTGATGATGATGATGATGATGACGTGTATGTGCCAGTTGCCAATTAAAATGTTGACTTTGGGGAGAAGGGAAAATGAGTAGTGACAAGTGTAGAAAGTGGGCTGTCAGAGATTGTGCAGGTTACTGACATCAAACACAGAATAACAGTTTAAAGGCAGACGGACTAACCACAGTCTTAAAACACCGGCTGTGTTGAAATCACTCCTGTTAATTTCTGAGTTACAAAGGAGGTGAAATCACAGACATAAAAGACAACTATACTTTGAATCATCAGTGTACATGTAACCGGCCACGTGATTGGGTAACGAGAGTAGCTGCTGTGGCTCTGTGTTCTCGCGCTGCTGTAAGGTTTGTTTGTTATGGGACGGGTTCCTTTTTAGGGAATGGATTCAAACCCTCCTTCTGCTTCCTGTGCCTGCAGAGATTTTCTCCCCCGATACAAAGATTTGCATCCGATGCTAACTGATGATTCAACATTGTCTTTCAGTGTGATGTGGATGGTTCTGCCTTTATTTGTATGTTGCCCACATTGGTCTCATACTCCACTGTGAACCAGTATTTATGTGATTGCAGCTAGAGCCCAGCTGACACTGAGAATAGGAAATATCCAAATTGAAATCAACTGAGTCCACCTATGCTGGACTGGGATGGGGTCAAGTATCCCTGGAACACTAGTTGGATGGGGGGCATTAAACCTGGAGTGGGTAGCACGGTTTTAGTGTCATGTGAATAAACATAGACAAACATTGTGGAAGGGAACCAGTCTCCTAAAGCTCTGACTGGAGACTTTGGCCAATCACAGGTTTTGTTTTCCACTCCAGCTCAGGTGAGTGACAGACAGTATTTAAGATCCAGTCTTTTATCTGATTTCCAGCAGAACAGCTCGCCTTGAAAGGTGAGAGTCAATTTATGCAAAAATGAAGCTCAGAAATCTTTTTTTAGCTTATGACACGTGGACCACCGAGGGAAGAGCTGCGGCTATTTTCTATTTTACAATTCTGCCTGTTTTACATTTCCTTTTGCACATTTTTGCCTACTGCTCATTAAACTAATCAAATTTGGTTTACAGGGCCTGGAAAGTACTATTGCATATGTGAAAAGGTGTGGTATGTCTCAACAAAAGGCTGTGCAACCTTTAAAGTAGCCACACACGACGTAACTTGAATCATTGGTGGTCAGGGCTGAAGACTACAAGTTAAATGAGGGAGTTAAAAAGACGTTACCTCCTCGTTTTTGCTTGAGCCTAGCTCCAGGCTGAACCACAGTGACTGCAATCCTACCAGTCAAGTGCTTGTTTGTCACAAAGCCAAGACGGAGCATGGACCGTGGTGTAATCACTCTGCTCCATCCATGGGGCTCTGTGCGAGCAGGCAGCATCTACTGATGGGAAAGTAACCTCAAAGTGCAACTTGACTCTTATTGACTAGCTCTCACAGACGTGGGAAACTAACACCGGCAGGAGAAAATGGAAACATAGCTTTTTAATAGAACAGATTGAACTCTATATCTGCTTTTCATGAAAGATTTCAGAGCAAATACTGAGCCGACTTGTGAAATTATGTCTAAGTAAAGCTTTTAAAATGTGGAAATGGTGCTGTGGGAAAGGTTTGAGGACTTGGAATAATATAAGAAATGTGTGCAACTCCTGCAGGTCCCCGCAACAGTAGATGGTGCGAGAACCGTCCACTCTGAATAGGATGATTACCAGGATTTGGAGCATGTTGGTTCTGATGATCTGAAAAGTGAACACCTCCCTAATAGAGGCTGCTTCTTAAATCAAGACGTGAATGTAAAGTGTTGAGCTGATATTAAAGCAGCATGAAAGCAGCCAGTTCTCCCCTGACATTAAACCATTGCTCTTATTTTCTCGGGCTGACGGGCGGCGCAGCATCCTGCCGCGGCAGACTGTGCAATGATGGATTTCTCACAGATGTGCAGAGCTCTGAATGGGGAAGAAGTGAACGGGAAAGGGGGTAGAGAGGTTTGTTAATGGCAAAGTGGCTGGGCGGGAATGACTTCCCACTTGGGCTGCCTGTCAGGTACACCTGCTCCAAAATGCGGTCACCTCACGACATCATCGTCTCCTTGAGTCAAAGTCAGCGTCAGCAGCAGCTGCCTGGCCCACAGCTTTGGGGACAGAGCTCTACGGCGAACATCAATGGTGGCTGTTTTTCACAGTTAAATTTAAATTAGTCTGGAGTTCACATCGATTTCTAAACCACAGGCGCACAGAGAGTGGCGTGTGTCATCTTCGGTGGGCACTCGTGGGTTCTGTCGAGATGGAGGAGAACGTCTTTTTTTATGCTTGGAAGGGCAGGGCTCATTTCCCTCATGCAAATGACCCTGCAAGCGAAAGGGGAAAGCAAATGCTATTGGAAGGCTGACAGTGGTGTGTGGAAAATGTTGTGTGACTGGCACTGAGACTAGTACAGTCCCCCAGTGTGTGCCACAGAAGGGAAAGAGGGAGCGAGCCAAAAAGAGGGGTGTGTGGAGGTGGGGGGAGGTGGGGATTTCCTTTTCATAAGAGCTTTGGTGTTGGAGGGGTTCGCTTGAAATTTATGTCACCGTGAGGCCTGATGCAAAACTTTTAGCTCACACAGCAGGATGGACACACACACACACGAGCACAAGTTTAAAAAGAATTTGATGCTGTAAGTCAGTAATAATCCCACTGACTGTGCATGTGAGTGGGCAGCGAGCAGCCCAAGTAGAACCTGTGGTCATATTGTCTGCTGGGACGTGTGGATAACTGTAGTGAGGTCTGTCTTTTCAAACAGAAATGGACTGAACATGGAGACGAAGGCAAAGACAGGCCCTCCAAATCAAGTGCGAGTACACTACCAGGCACTTAGCATCCCAGAACTTCACGTAGCGGCTGCCATCCTCCAGACAGCAGTTCTGGAAGTTACGTAAGTTTCAGATATAAATATACTTTTTCTTCTGCTGTGACAGAAGAGGCCAGCTGTGAGCAGGGACAGAATTGGAGCACCCTGTTCCTTTTATAGTTTGTGCCCAACGAGGTCCCAGTCCGGTGCCTGTGATCTCCAACAGCAGACCCACTTCAGAGTCCACATACTGCGGGGGGATTGTGCTGCAGCCTCACACTCGGAATGAAGCGATGGACGTGAAATCTGGAACGCCCGTTTCCTTACTAGCATTCATTTGGCTGATTCTTCCCCAGATGACGATGAATTTTTGAAACTTCTTGGAAAACGTCTTCTGTTCCCATAAGCATCGACTCGAAACTGTAAAGCACTGCGAACAGTAATGTTTCTCAGACAGGCTGATGATGACATCTCAACCATTGAGATATCAGTTAGAGGGTGAAAGAGAGTTTAATTGGCCAACAGGCGGGGATACTTGAATGTTTTAGTGATGTCTGCTCGCCATGCTATGTAAGAGCATCATTGCAAAAGACAATTTTCCAGGAAGTTCAGGTGGGGCCTTGTTAAATGATTTGCAAAATACTGTTTTCGTGTGCACTAAGGATCGCCTGCACTCTTATCTGAAGGAAGTGAATGTAAGCAAGTGTTTTAGGTGCATTTTAATGTGTTGCTGCTGCAGGTTTATGTGTGTTAACCTTAAATGGTTTTGCATCAGCTGCAAAATAAGATGCTTTATACCAAAAACAAGTTGCCACAAATATGCTACATTTATTATTTATTCCTCATAAGCTGAAATGTATGCATGTGTTCTCACTTTAAATGTGCTTTCTCCTCTTGTATGAGTTCAAGCCTGCATCTGAAATCTTCCTTTTAAGCATTCAGCCTCGTTCCTGAGGACTCAAGGTTGTTTCTCAGTACCGGTGCAGCCAGGAATGGACTTCAGAAGGACACTCCAGCCAAGTCTCCTTTAGAGAACACTCTGGCACCATCGCAAGGACGAAGAACAGCTGTCACCGTTTGTTCTGCTTAGCTGTTAGTGTGATCCCCGCTTTTGAAAAGACGCCACAGCCATCGTGCTTCATTGTGGTCAAATGATTTCTTTCACTGTTTCATTTGCATTTTTATCTTGCAAATAAACCGAATAAAACCACAGCTGTGTTTCAGAGGGTTCCTGTGTGGTAAATGTAGTCGAAACCTCATTTAGTCCGGTTAGCTGCAACATGTGGAAAATGTTGCTCATTCATAACTTTTTCTCACAGTTAACTCCCTGAAAATGAAACCACAGCACATTCAGATTATCTCCTGTCTCATCATTCTCGTAGTAACTAATATCCATATGAACACACTTTAATTTTTTACTCCTGCTTCTATTTCAGTTAATTATTTCCAAACATGCTGACAAAGCTATTAGTTGGAGCTGCAGTCATTTCCAAAAAAAGGAGAAAAAAAGAAAAGAAAAATAATTTCAACGCGTGAAACAGAAACTTTGGAGTGAAACATGTGCAGATGAACCTGCACATGTTTCACTCTTCTATCTCAGCTTTCGGCTCCACGGTGGATGAGCCTGGAGTGCAGGGCAGCCATGTCTTTAAGCTAAAAACCTAAATGACCGCATCTACATGCTCACTGCGCAGCGGGCATCAGAGCTGCATCCGGGCTGAGTTCCCTTCACTTCAAGTCTTCGGCTCCTATGTGCACTTGTCTCTCACACGCAGCAGCAGCAGTTTTGTGTGCTGTGCTTTCAAACCTGCGCTTTGAACAGCGCCTTGTTCAAGTTCAACTCAGCCTCTGATGAGCAGCTGAAGTTTAGGCAAAAAAAAAAAAAAAGACAAACCCCCTACAAGGAGCAGCAACCATGACAGAGTATGTACAAGTTATTAACCCGCATTACACCACACGGAGCACGGGTCCTATTTCAAGGGGATATGTCTGAGGTGGCTGCGGGCGGGGGGGTCTGCGCTCAGGTACACGCAGCCAATGAGGGCAGGAGGGAGTGCCCACAACAACCGAGAGGCGGTCCGCGTCGGCACAGACACAGCACACCTTCAGATGGGGATGAAGTAGCAGCGGCAGTCGAGCAACACAGAAAGAGCAGCGTCTGAACCGCGGATCCGGAGGTTTTCTTCACTTGGGGGGGGGGACAGGTGACCGACCGCTCCCGCGTCCTTCGGTGGAAATTACTGCTCGTACACCCGCCAGGCACGCGCACCCTCCGATTCCCACAATAGATGTGACTGAACTACATTTCTGTCTGATCATCTAAGCCCGGCACACCAACATGGAAAATGCGCACACTAAATCGGCGACTGAAGTTTTAGACAACTTCGGTGTGAACGAAAACACTGGGCTGACTCTCGAACAGGTCAAAGCCAACCTGGAGAAATATGGACCGAACGGTGAGTAGCTCTGTAAATCATTTCCCTCTTAAATTTGCGGCTCGTGGCTGCTGCGTGTCATGATGTATATCGATTCATTTCCCAGGAAATCCCTCAGCAGCCGTTATATTTCAAGCTGAGGCAGATCGTGCGCGTAAAAAACAGCCCCGTTCCCTCAGGCGCACAGTCAGTGGAAATGTCAGAGGCACATTCATTGATGCTCATGCCCGTGTTGAAACACCTCGCAGCGAGCACATAGAAGCCCCGTCTGGGAAGGAAAGGTGTAATGCAAGCCTGACCAATCCAGCTACATCTGTGTTTGAGTTAGTCCCCCTCCCCGAGGTCGTAGTCCCCCTCCCCGAGGTCGCCTCGTGTCTGGTCTGGTTTGAAGTCATGTCAAGTGGCTTAGTGAGCAGACAGACAGCGCGCTTGTATCTCACCAAAACCAAAGAAGGGTCCACTGACCAAATACCGACACAGTATGCGCAGCTGTGTGAGGACGGGCATCCTCGGCTGTCCTGCAGAGTTCGGGCTTTGGGGCATGGTCTGTGCCGTAAATAATCACACTGAAAATCTTGAACAACCTGTTTTCACTTTCAACAGTGGTTCTTACACAGGGCCTCTACTTTGCAGTTCAAATTACACGATAACAGAGGGAGTAGCTGGGTCAAGTCATGTAACGTTTCAGAGTGACATACTGGACCAGGCCCGGGTTGCCAGGTCTGCCTGTCAAAGCCTCTTTCAATTGAGGCTCTCAGCTGGACTGATGCTGATCATGAGCAAGCCTGTTCAGGTCTACCTCATCGCGTACATGCACCGACACATACTGGTGTTTGCGTGGTTTTGTGTGGAGTTTGGGCCTGACACCAACGCACCTATCGCTCCTGGCCTGTCATTTGCATGTGCTGCCAAGCTGTTGTGCCAGTCGAACAGTAGCCCTTTTGTTGCAGCCAGCCGACTCTACCCAGGGGCTCGTGATGACTTCATGGAAAAAAGCAATGTCTTGCTACAGATAACATCTCTTTCGCTTTGAGCTGTGAACTTCCTGCCTTGTGTGAGCGCGCTGCAGAGAAACACTGGAGGGAGGGAATACCCCCCCTTTTTTTCCCCAGTTTTTGGGGGCTACCTGCAAAAGGGTTATCATGTGCTTTTTCCCAAGTCAAAGCTGTTGAAAAATGACAGCAGGAGAGTTGACGGGTCTGTTTACTATTTTAGTGCATGTCCCTGCAAAGTGATATACAGCTGCTTAACTGCTGCTTCCCCTCTGCTCGCAAACCACAGACTTTGTAGATGAAGCAAGGGCCTCATATGCGCCTTGCTGTTTTGTTCCAGGCTACGTTGGTTCAAAGCAGCTCGCGGCTGGTATGATTACCTTGCCTCCACTGACATGTGTGCACTGTCTGGTTAGCAGGGGACCCCAAACATGCGAGATCCTCCACTATTCGTCTGAGCTCAGCGTTTGCCTCGGTTTGGAGGCAGATAGGACGTGAAAATGACGCGAGCTGCTGTCCAAGTGTCGCTCCAGCTGTCTGTGTAAGGAGGCACGACACGCTAGGAAGATTACATGATCTGTTTGACTCCGAGATGACACTGTCGTGGGCCTGGTGGGACTTTATCCTCTTGCACTGCCTCTGCTGTTTGAGATGAGACTGTGTCCTGCACTATTATGTCGGTGCATAATATGGAGGTCACAAATAAAGGGAAACCACCATGAGGTTAAATATCGGCCTAGTATGAGATTTTTCCCCTGATTGTGGTGTAGATGGCAACAGGTTCAAACCTTACTGATATTTATATCATCTTTCTTTGTAACTTGTTGCTGAAACGTAAATACAGGTGAGCTTTCTATCAGCACTTTAAACGCGCTCCATCGGAGCAGCCGCCCTCAGGCTTTGTTGGAACATTAGCTCCCACATATGGAGAGAGCCTTTTCTACACAGCAGTCTGTGCTGCAGAAAGGAGGCAGCTGGCCTTTTAGTCACACCTTCCGTTTATGGTCTAGCAGCAGCTCGCTTATTTGCAACTCCATTCACAGAGACGCACACTACAGGCATCCAGCTAAACTACTGTTGAGCGCTGCAAGCACCTCAATTTGTGAGACAGTTTATCACTTTCATCATTGTGATGCAGCAGGAGAGAGGAAGTCGCAGGTCTGTCTCTCCTGTGTGTGGGTGCACACTTGTGGTGCTCAGTGATTGTGTGCTGCACTCATTGTTAGGAAGAGTCAGAAAAACGACACGTTTGCTCTCTAAACTTTCTTTGTTTAAAAAACCGACATTTTAAAGTAGCTGACACTCGAATGAATGAACGAGTGTTCATGGCATCAGTCTTCTTCTTAGGAATTGAATATATTAAATGATGTTTAAATTGAGAAGGATTCTTACTCGGAGCATGTTAAATAATTAGATTTCATTCATATCCTCCTGTTTTGGAACAAAGGCCCCTTCTGTGACTAATTTACAGTGTGAGGCTTTTCTATTTCCTTTCTTTATGGGTTCTGTTTTTTCAGTTACTTTGCACAAGTGCAGAGCCTTCAGAATAACCTGAATGTGTTAGGATGTCACTCGACACTCCCTGGAGTATAGTTGTGCAACATTTACAGGTTAAACAACTTGGTATGACGTGTCATTGCGCCACCATTGCTCCGTGTCCAAAATGACATGCGTTTTCTGGCTCGCAGATGGAAATGCTTCGAGTCAAATTGCCGGTGGCAGCAAACCGAAAGTGTTCGATTGATAAACTGTCATGAATGCCACTGAACTTCTTCTCTTCTTTGAAGTTGTTTGAATTAAAGCGTTTGGTTACTTTCACTGATGGAAGCTGCCTGTTGTTGTTATTCTAAGGTGATTCTGTCTTTATCTAAGCTGTTTCTTCAGTCTGGTTTCTGCCACACATAATAACTACAGCTTCCTCTGGTAGGATCTCGCTCTCACACAGGGCTGTTTCTCTTCCTGTTCTGCAGATCAATATAAAAGCTGCCTGACTTAATCTCTCCTCCATTTGAAATGTGAGAGACACGCTGCTTCCTGCTCCTCCTCTCTGCCGGCACACTCACCATGGCGCTTTGCAGAGCGCGTCTCGATCACTGAAAAGTGTCCAGTTGAGACTTAAACTGCGGTAACAGTGTTGGTGTTGTGTGGGCTGAGAGAAGTTGTAGAAAAGTAATTTGAAGTCTTCGGGGTGTTGAGTCACTTCCCTGTTGTAGTGGCTCTGTGCGTGCCTGCCCAGCTGCCTTCTAAGGGACTGTGATCCTGTTCTAGCTTGTCACTTGTCTCGGCTTCTTCCCTCCCACCCCTGCATGTGTCACTCATCATCAAGCCCTTATGTTAACATGATATTGAGTCATGAGGCTCTAACACGTTGCCTGGATGCTCTGCTACAGCACGGTCCGATCCACAGAGGAGATGCACGGAGTTTGTGTTCCAAAGTGTGGGCAGTATGCAGAGCGTGTGCTGTAGCCTACACTGCCTTCAAATATACCACAAAGAGGTAAAGAGCACATGAAAGTCATTAAATAGCATTCAGAGACGTCCAAGAGCAGCGTGGGTTATGGATAATCAGCTGCATGTCAATTAATGATCATTAGTGGCTGGAACACTAGAACCTAACAGTTGGATCAATGGTTAAATAACAGACTGAATCTAAAAGATGGCAGCAGTTCCCAGTCTGAAAGGTGAAGCCAATGGCCAGCAGGGGGCGCCTCCTCTGGTTTGGATGCTGAAGCTTGTGATCTGAGTAAACACTTTCCTGATGAGTTTGTGATTCTAATCGTTAGTTTCAAGTTTAGTACCGCAGAACGTTCATGTAGAAAATCATTCGTATTGTAAGTAAAACGTGATGAAGCTGAGTGTGCCTACAAGTTGTGATTGCACGCACATGCAACGAGCGTCCTTGCTTTTTGTGTTAATTCCACCCAATGACTGCAGTAGTTTCTACAGTCACCGATTCTGCCCTTTACTAGCAACACTTTATGCACCCATCCATCGAGCCAGCGTCTCAATCACTTATCTGTCTACATATTGTATATAATAAAAAAGAAAATGTCACCATAACCATGCTCAGCTTGCACATGACCCTCCAGAGTGTGGCCCACAATCCAAACAACGGAGCTGTACGAAGGAAAGGGAAGTACAGAGTGTTGGCTTCACAGGCAGACCTGCTTTAGGAGCTGTTTTTGGCCCTTTCTGAATACGATGGTTAAAACTACTGATCATTTTGGCAAAATAACCACACACTGTTCGAAGAGAATAGTGCATTTATAGCAGTTGTTTGGGGTTCGTTTCAGACGTCGAGAACAATCGTGTCCCTGTGATTATGAGCTGTTAGCAGGTGGGTGTGATGGCAGGATCACAGACATGGCTGAGAAGGGGCTTTTACAATGTTAAGCATATATTCAAATGCTAGGGCACAAGTATTCACACAGCCTATAGAAGTCGCTCAACTAGTTTCAGTTAGGGCTGCTCGATTATGGCAAAAATGATAATCACGATTATTTTCACTGAAATTGAGATCACGATTATTTGACGATATTTATTTAACCCTTTAAGACCTACTATAGAACCAAGTCCACCAGAGCTTATATTATTTTTTTTACATGCTGTAGAGCCATTTGTGGGAGCATTTCAAGTTGCTATACATCAATACAACTGTTATAGCCCATATTTTAATAATATGTATGCATTAAGTCCATAGCAATTACATAAATTGCAAAAAAGTGCAATAAACTACAAAAAAAATTGAAAATCGTTTTTGTTTTTACATATATTTCTACTTGGAGAAATTTAAGAGGTTTATCCCTCAAAACTTTAAATACAATAAAGTTGCAAAAAATAGTTTACAACAACAGGAAATTTATTTTGAGTGTCTTCATAGTTTTATTTTGGAGATACAGCAATTTTTATATACTGCAGGAAAAACAAAAAACAATCCTATGATGCAAATTTGCAAAGAAAACAGCAGGTGCATCATTTCACTGTGGGAAGTGTTACGAACAGCTGATAGGAACGGCAAAGCGTGTTTCTGGAATATTATGCTTTTGTTCCTGCAAGCGCTTTTTATGCAATTTTTGCAAAGCTATATGTGGAAGGAAACCGTGACCGAGGACAAGCTGATGGCATAAGATGTAAGTACAACTCCTCCGGTTTCATATGCAAAACAAATTATTGCGCTAGCTTACACGGTTCAGGTTCTACAGGGATTTAAAAATAGTTACACAACACGGAGCATGCAGCTCTGACCGGCTTTAAAGGGTTAACAATGACTTTAAAAAAATAATATAACATAGTGTGCAACACCACTGAAGTTTGTTTTTTTTAAACTCTCTTTTCAACCAACGGCAGTCACTCTCCAAATAACTTCTGCTTAGCTTTCCGAGCTTCCCTCGGGCCCTCTTAATCAGCGGTCTCCAACCTTTTTTGCGCCACGGACCGGTTTATGCCCGACAATATTTTCACGGACCGGCCTTTAAGGTGTCGCGGATAAACGAGGGAGGGGCTAATAATCGGCTCAGTCATTTTTAATGATCGTTGAAAGCCCAGATCGTAATCGTGATTAAAATTCGATTAATTGAGCAGCCCTAGTTTCAGTGGCCTCCATTGCTTCAGGGTTCACATCAGTGAAGTTGTAATCTATCAGGCACGTGATTGGACAGAAGTGGCGCTCTGGTTTCCAAACCTAGAAGAAACTCTATAAATACAGATATTTCAGTCTGTCCGTTTGGGGATTTCTGGCTATTTTCCACAGCGTCTTCGTTTGGTGGCCAGATGCCTGTTGAGATGTTCGAAAAATGGTTCTTTGCACAGCTGTGACCTTAAAGAGGAAACTCTGAGCCCTGACGCGATACGGGCTCTTTGCTAATCACCTCAAGCATGTCCTGCTCTGTTGACAGGCCCTCTTCCTTTTCCTCTATAATTTGACAGCAGAGCTGAAGATACTTAGTGGCAATATGTGGGGAAAAGCACTTTATTGGATGCTTATTTAAACTTGCATCTGATGTAGAAAGAGCAGTGTGCAGTGTGCGTGGGGTGTGAACAGTTAGAGAGCAGTGTTCTTTACATTAAGGCCTAAATATAGATGTCGTATCTCTGGTCTTCATCAGCACTTTCACTCTTTCGTGGCTCAGTCGAGCATGGCGTGCAAATGATCGATGCAGTAAAATAAGCAGGACACTTGCATGCGTGCATTTAGAACGTGAGAATGATGCTACAGTTTGATTTCAGCATGCTCTATCTTGTGCAACAACCAAAGGGAAAAAACTTGCTCTCTTTTTCCCTGACCACAGCTTTGATGACGTCAGATACAGTGCAGCCAATGGACAGCTGCAGCGGCCGTTACCCTCAATCTCATGTCGTAACTGGCTCGAAAAGAGGAAAATCTCCACTTTGAAACTAAATTCAGTCTCTCTAATGACGCAGACTTTCAGAGAGAAGCTGCACAAAAGAGCCAATCTCCTTTCAGCTTTGACAGCTGATGGTATTTCTCCTCTGTGGGCTCAGCAGGGGAAGAATCACGACTCTATCGGTTAATCGATATCATCGCAGCTAATGCCAAATTGTATTGAGCAGAACATCCTACGTCCTTTTTGTCCCCACTGTGCATGTTAATATAATTTTCCTTCCACCAAAATGAAACCATTGTTCCAACTTATTTTGACAAAGTTTGTATAATGTGAACTGGGAAAACGTTAATGCTGTTCTTATTCTGCTGTTAGGGAAAACTTGGTCCTTTGTTGCTCAAGAAATCTTGACTTATTCTAACTTTATATTTCAGGATTTTTCCTGAAATATTTCAAAGAACAGCAGAATTTTTGCCGGCAATAAAAACTTTACAGAAACTGAGCTGTGCTTCCACTGATGTTTGAATGCCTGCAGGCTAAAGGATTCACTACTTCAGAAATTGGTCCAATACTGTTTCAAATAACTGAATCAAATATATGTGACATTGAGCCAATTTGGGTTGGCTCAAAATTTGACAAGATGTTGCCAGTTCCAGTAGCAGGAATCCCTCTCTTCTAGCTTTTTCTTTGTGTGGGAATTTGCATTTTGGGGAAAAGCCACATTTTGGCTGGGTCACCAGTGAACATTTCTATGCTTCTCTCAAACTGAGTTGTTGTCACTTCAGAAGTCATCAGACTTTTCCTCTAACTACACGGTCACCATTTCTGCAGCTCCAACACTCTACGACTACTTTCACTGTTTGTGACTAAACAGCTGCTCCCCTCAGCTTTGTTGCGTGCTGCTAAATAGCATTAGCATGCTACACTAGAATCCTCGTGTTCTCATTGGCGTTTAGCTCAAAGCACCACAGTTAGCTTGGCTGTGTTGACTTAATCTTCTTTTGTTTGAGCGGAGCAGCTTTAATCCACTATGAACGATTTCTGGGGCTTAAATGACTGAACATCGGCCGTATGTGAGGACTTGATGTTCTTGTAGTAACTTTAGCATCACTGCTCTTGTTCCTGTGGTAGCAGATCTTTAGGGTTGCCTGGCAGAGGTCAGGGATTCCTAAAGATGGTCGCTGATACTCGCCCACGTAACGTAGTTCGATATGAGCTCCTCAGAATAGGGAAGCCCTCTGTCGATATTTATGTAAAGGAGAGAAACTTTGACATTATCAGACTGCGGATGTCTGTTCTGCAGTCACTTGCAGTGTTTTCTGTGCAGCGGAGATAATGATGTTAGGGTGGAGAATGAAGTACATTTATCATTCACATTTGATACGGTTAATGCATTCAGACCTTTTCCAGTGGGACAACACATTTAGTGGATGTAGGAAGCTATCATTAGGGGTTACCATCATGCTATTTATAGACCTGTTTTGCATTCAGGGTTAGTGGATGGAGCCGAATCCTTCAGCTAGTACACGCCTCACCACACTGCCTCCATACTCCTTTCTCCTTCACCCCCGTGCTCCTCCTCAATCGATGGGTAAGCTGTGTGCTCGGAGGTGTGTCTGCTTGTCTGCATGCTAATGGTGTTTTAGTAGCAGGCCAGCAGTGAGCTTATCTACATGAGAATGTGTGGGGGCTTGGTGCCTGCATGCTACATCAAGGTCCCACTGATTGCATAATAGTTATTCTTGGTCAATTTTGACAGACACTTGCACATTACCTTGTAACGCACTTGTTTTCAAGGAGTCTTCATGAGTCAAGTCGCCATGGTAACTGCTGAAAACTTTGTTGTGTTTGTAGTTTTCACAAGTCAGCCTGGATTCTGGCTTGTTAACACTGCTTAACACACTCAGATGTGATGTTTACTGGGGGTTTTAATGATCTGGCCTGTAATTTGTTAATGGACTCAGAGCAAGGGGGAGGGGGGGGGGGGGGGGGCAGCTCGGACTGTGAGATCCTTTATCGGCAGATTGTTTGCAGTGCAGAAAGAAAGACGGACTGTTTCCTGCTTTGCTTCCTGATGCTCTGAACACAGAGAGCATCTCACTGTTGCTGTTGTTGGCAACTGTCTCCAGGAAGTGTCTCCCTTCTTCTAGGCACTGCTCAGTTTTTCTGTTCTGCGTAAACAGCCTCTTTTATTCATTGTCTGGGCTGGGAGAAGGGAGGAGGAGGTGGGGAGGTGCTGTGGGGACATGAGGAGAGAGGTGAAGTCAGTATTCAGGAATGTGCCTGGGCAAGCCTCGCGTTGACAGAGCCCGGATGACTGGGAGGGAATCCTTGGCAGAGGGAAGCCGGGGAACCCCGTTCAACACCTCCATCTCTTTTCCTCGCTGTATCCCCCACCCTCGTGTCTGTCTCGTCCTTTCAGTCAGCCCGTCTTTGTCTCATGCAGTCGGGTCACAGCCAGCCTGTCTGCCATAAAAACATTATACAACCGGGGAGGCACAGTTATGGGGAAAGAGGCTTATGTCACACTGGTGGAGCATGGAAAACAGCAGAACCCACTTCTCCACATTTCTGCTGCTGCTGGCAGAGTGCACTCAGAAAACCCTTCAGATGGCAGGTTAGAAAAGCTATTCACAGTGACTCATCAGCTATTAATACACAGTCTGAGGAGGGTGTTTTGTGGAGCGGAGAGAGCTGACCACAGTGTGAGGGTCAACCCCCGCAAGATGGTTGTTTTCTAATACAGAAATGCTAACAGATCAGCTGCATGTTTGACCTTATCAAACCTTATCAAGTGGACATTGAAGTGGTGGCCTGTGTGTAGTTTTATTAAAGTAAATAAAGGAGCCTTTTCATCTAATTTGGCATGCTCCCCGGTTGCTTTTAGCATCTCTTCTCCACCTAAAAACACAGTTTATTTCTCTCTGCGCCAGCGAGTGGAAGGAGTGCCGAGGCCTCGTGTCACGGCCTCTTTCCAGTTCCTCTCTACACATTAGACACACGTGTTGCACAGTGTGGTCAGAGCATGCAGAGAAACACGGGGTTTCCACTGCTTAAAGGAGAATGCTGCTATTATTGAGAGCTGCAGCCCACTGCCTTCTAAGTATAGCTGCTTTTCCACAGTCATTCTGTAATGAGGGCTGTAATTCAAGCTTTTAATTATTTTATATGCAGAAAAAGCTTCACTTAAAAGGAGTGGATTAAAGAATAATATTTTTTTGATTCCCTTAGTCGGTAAGAAAACACGCACACTCTCCTGGAAAGAATTCATAACTAATCCCGCCGAAGCAAACGCGTCCAGTGATGCATCCTCAGGTCGTTTGCTACGTCCGACCTGTTCAGTCGTAACTTTGCACTGGACCCGATATGGGCCCGACAAACACGGCGACTATGCTTTTGTCTCATTGTGGTGACACTGATCAACAGTGCTTGTCAATTGGAGCATTTTTAGAACATGACTGATGTGTTTTCTACTCTTGCCGCTGACTCATGTACGTGGGGGGATGTCGGAATGCCAAAAAACAAACAATTTCTCCTTTGAAATGTTGATTAAGCCTGAAAATGACAAGAAAATGTTACAGAACGGAGCAACGTGCTGAAATCTTGGTGATTGTTTTTGTGGGATATTAGCTCGTGGATGAACAAAAGGGTTTGGTGCAGTAAACAGAATGTGCACCAGTGCTGAGAGCAACCCGTTGCCTTGATAAACTAACACAGATTACCTTTATTATAAAGCTAATCTTATTTCTGAACTGAAGTGGCTCATTGGATAGATTCGTTATAATTGCAATCACTCTGTCTAATCTAACTTACACTAGCATCGGGAGCTTTGCTGCCGCGCTCAGAAACAGCATGGAAGCTGCAGGGATTCATGAGGTTGGACGTTTATAACAAAGTTAGTTAAAAAATTTAGTTTAGTTTTGAGCAAAAAAAGTGTCTCCCATATACGACTGTCAGCTTACTGAATAACCTGTTTGCAATCAGCAGTGACTTGATAATGAGGTCAGTCAGAGGTCGCCCGGGCCTTCAGAAATATCTGATTAACAGGCGGTGGGTATGGGTTTCCAAAAGAATATCAACTGAAGTTTTATAACTTGGCTTTTCAGTCTTAGTGAAGAAACGCTCGTCATGAAACATCTGTGAGGTGGCGAGACTGAGTCTGGTTAGCCGTTACATCACCACGAGCAGTCAAAGGTGATTGGTGGTCTGTGGTTCGCTGTGCAAAACATCCCGAGCTGCACTTCCATGAGTGGCTGATCCTAGAATTGGACTTGCTGGTCATCACAACAGTAGACGTGTGATTGCGTCCTGTAGTCCTCGGCTTGGAAAAACAACGGCGTCGTTGTCCTGCCTCACTGCGCGGAGCGTTTAATCATCGTAACCAAGCGGAACAATTCAACAGAGCAATTTGTGCGTGTCCGTGCATCTTAAAGTCACACTGAGGTAATCAAACGTATTAACTGCTCTCTTCTTGTTTTTCTCCTCCGCCTCGGCCCTGCCGATTCGACTCTTCTACGACCTGCACCGCGTGACATCCACAGAGCTCCCAGCTGAAGAAGGTAAATATTGATTTTTGCACTGAGCTGTGATCCTCCTCTCTGTGCTTAATGAAGTATCCTGAGCCGGGATCTTTTCTTTCTTTCTTGTTGTTGACTGAGGGGTAATCTTGGCAGTGTCCACTATAGCAGCTACCCACCCATGGACACACAACACTGTAGATACAGCATTGGTCTTGTTTTATCAGTATTAGAGAGCTAATGTCAACACGTCTTTCCAGGACACACGTCTTTACAGCGAGAGCCTTCAACGTTAAATCAAGTGTGATGCATCGAGGTGTGCAATGTGTACTTAAACATTTCAGGCAAGTCCCTGTGGGAGTTGGTGGTGGAGCAGTTTGAAGACCTCTTGGTGAGGATCCTGCTGCTGGCTGCCTGCGTCTCCTTTGTAAGTATGACCCTGCTAATTAAAATGTGTCAGTCTCCATTTTCAGATGTACCGCTCGGGGATCTGAGACCCTAACTTTCCAGGAAGTCGCCACCTAATAGACTGCACTGTTATTCCCCTGTTAGGATTCTGGTTACCCAGTTTGTGTGGAAACGTGTCTGTCGCAGGCTTTTCCACCCAGTGCTGATATGCGTTCAGTGCAGTCTCCTTGCTTGTGCCAAACTGGAAACAAAACTCTCAATCAAAGCTCCCGTTCCCTCAGACTGTGACCCCGGTTGCAGTTTGAGGGAGGTGAAGGTCAGAGAGGGGTGGAGTGGTGCAATCCTCACTGCATAATAACTTTTTCCATCTATTACAGCACAGCACTGGTGACTTGGGATGGAATTGCTCTAGCTGTTTCTGAAAGTAGGAAAACGGCACAAAAACCGACCCAATCTATCTTTTACTGTTTCTTCTGTTAGTGACAAACGCGGAGTGCAGGCGTGGGCTTTGGTGCCATGACTTTGAAGCATGGCTTAAATTTCCTCATGCAAATCAGGCTTTCCTTACTTTTACCAGATTGTTTATAGTGGAACCTGCTCCACTGCTACACTACCCGAACACTTTACAGTGTCACCGTTGCCTGGAGTGGTGTCAGCTCAGAAACTCAAGTTTCCTTGTGACCTGATTCAACTTGAAATCCAAAGTCATCCAGCCCAGAGAGTTGACTTTATTAGAACTCTTATTTCACAGCTATTTTGCTGTTTTGTTGCTGTTTTGAATGTTTCCACTACAACCAGGGTGTGGCTGATTCTCAGTGGACTGAACTTGAGCCCTAATCTCGGACTTATTTGTCTGCTAATTTCAATATATTCAAATTGACAGTATTAGATTCCCTGGTTCCTTTCCATGACGCACCAGTGGGAAACTGGGCAAGTTGGGACATTTTATAAAATATGCTATTAATGTACAGCAAATAAATGAGGAACTGAATTCACAAACAGTTAGTTATGCACCAGCTTACAGTTACAGACTGTGCAAAAGCCTCATTTCTTTAGACTGTGCTTGGAGAATGGGTGCAGCAGTTTATTGAACTGTGCAAACAGGCATGGAACAGCTGGAAAGTCAATATTTGGTGTGTGCGTCTTTATTCTTGAACAGCCTGAACTCTTGAAGTGTTCTTGTACTTTTCTCTGGGTCTCTTGAAGGCTCTTCTTTGGATCTCGGCTGCTTTTTCTTCTTTTCTCTGTCAAGATGAAAACTGCATCTGGATCCAACACCACTGCTGCCCCAAACCCTGACGCAGCCTCCACCATGTAGATATTCCAATTTCATTGTACTACTGTACTATGTATGACTGTGCAATGACAATAAAGAGTTATCTTATCGACTCCCTGTCGGACGATTGACATTGACGATGATTTCAGCCCAAAAAATGTAAACTTGGATCCGTGGCTCCATCAGACGTTGCCACTGATTCTCAGCTCAGTTCCTGTGTGACGTGGCATACCTCAGCCTTTTCCCCTTCCTTATAAAATGCTTCGTGACATCCACCCTTCCACTGATGCCGTTCCCGATGAGGCTTCAGTGAACAGTAGGTGGATCAACTGAAGATGCATTTTTCCTGTTTATCCATTTCTCAAGGACGTGACTTTCACATACTGTTCATCTGATGGATGTTAGGCAGAGAGATGTAGCCTGATATTAGGATACATCAAATGTGCGATAACGATGTTTCTGTGGAAGTTAAGAAAGTATTGTTTGATGCTTGCACACATCAGCATTTGTAAGTGGAAGTGAGCGAAGGTCATTTCCATCTTTCTTTTCCAGTGAGCTTCATTGTGTCAGTGATGACACGCTTCCTGTTTTGCAGTGTGTGTGTATTGAAATGAGGTGGCAGCAGCACCACGGTAGTGTAATAGTAGTGACTCAGCATTATGTCACAGTGCCCGTCAGCACAAAGGCAGCTGGGGGCACATTTAAAGTAAAAGCAGCAGATATCTGTTAAAGTAACTGAAACCTGTGACTCCTCAGGAGCTGCGCAGTACTGTCACACAACAAAGCTGAAAATGTTTTCTCCGTCTGGGCTGAGCTTTTTAACCAGCTGCCCGAAGCCCTGCTTTTCCACTATGCAACCACTTCAGTGCTTTCCATCCACCGTTTGCTCTTCCTGTCATGTGGAGAGCGATGTGTGGGTCACGCATCACCAGGTTCCACACGGCTCCCGCGGCTCTCAGACACGCCCGGGCTCGTCTTGGAACATAAACGCATCCTGTTGATGATATCGCAATAATATAGTGATATGACATTTTTCTGTCGTGGACGGTACGGCACAGCCCTCCCTGCCACCTCTTCTTTTGTCTTGCACTCACCCGGCACACTGCACAGCATGCCGAGGAAATTACTTTATTCCTGACTGGACTGAAAATGAGCGGAAAGGCAGACAAAGGAAACTATGAACGACCCTCAGACAAAGTCTGGCTCATTGGAAGCACAATATAAAGAAAGGAGGTGACGCGCAGAAGGCCACACTACACGACGTTCCATGAGTTCTCCTTTCTGATCAATATGATTTATGAATAAGGCTTTTCTGAAACTCTGTGGCATGTCGCTGTGTGTGTGGGATCTGAGGAACGCGAGCTGTATGCTGATGTTGGTGATGGAGCATGAGTTTCCAAACCCATCAGTGAAACTGAGCTTAATTTTGTCTCAGACTGCCAAATGCATGCAGTGAAATTTCCACCAGAATCCCTCAATAAGTTCAAAAAGCCAAAGAAATCTCCAGCTTTTGAACTCCTGCTCGCCGTGAAGGTGGGCGTTGGTACTCGGTCCGCTCTCTGAACGCGTCCTGGTTTTTTGAGCCATCCATACTCGGAGGACTGACATTGGTGCCCTCCACTCTCCGCTCAGACAGGAGGGAGATTTACCGTCCCACACGATGGGGAATGATGAGCTATCGACCGAGCTCAGGCTGCCGTGACGTATACGCTGGCTCTTAATACTCTGCAGAGAAAATTGTCCTCTGTCTTTGATAAGTCCCATCAGATAATCGAAAAATAGATCCACTTTACCCACTGCTGTCTGTGCTGCTCTCTGCTGCAGTCATTTTAGTTTCTACTCTCACCAGTGATAAAATAATGTGAAAACTATTCTCTGTTCCTCTGGGGTATCTTATTGTGTTATTATTTTATAATGAACCATAAAGGCACGATGTAGTCTAGAAACAAACTGGACATACAGTGCATGTGTAAAGACAGCTTTAGGCAAAAACCTACAGCTCAGCTGTTGGGTGACTGTGCTTTTGCCACAATAAACTATATCTGGTAAAAAACGATCACAAATATCAGAGTGCAGGGATGTTTTTCATGCTTAAGCTGCCTGACGCACACAGACGTGTCTTTAAAGACTAATAGATACTGAGTGGTACTAAATGATAAGTTTAGTTTTTTCAAAGTTTCTACAAAGTTAAATATGTGTTTATTAGTGGATAATTGTTTCCCGTGACCACTGATGTGAAGGGCAGCCTGTTTAAGAGTCTTTATCATTTTATAGTTTCAGCTGTTTGAATAATAATAATGAAAATTTCACAGTTTGAGACAAAGATATAAACCATGTTCTAAGTCTGCATTCATCAGGGAGCTGTGGACTGGACGTCGTGTGATGTTGGTAGGCATTTGTAAAATGTCACACAGGTAAATGAGCAAACTATGTTTTCATAAACACAGTTCAGTCGCAGATATGCTGTGAATACAACACTAGGTTAAAAAAACACAGCTTTGACTTCATCCAGTTTGTTCTTTGTAATCCTAATCATTGAAATTACTCAGTGATCTCATAATTTATTGAGTTTTTATCACCCTTGCTTGTCATACATCATAATTATGCTCTGGGCAAGGCAGCTACATGTTTTTGCCATTACTCGGTGTGCACAACTTACCCTTCATTTGATGTAATCTTGGACTTGCAAAACCTGCAGAGTGAAGTGAAGAGCACAGTCTTCTGAGAAATGCACACGAGAGTAATTACAATCATGAATCCACACAGATATTGTTTAAAAAAGTAAAGAAGACAGCTTTTTCTGCCGGGTGTGAGAAATATTAGCTTTTCCCGTGATTTCATTGCACTGTGCTGTACCTCGCTGTTGCAGTCATTTGCAGCTTCTAACTGCAGAGAAACAGGCTTGAACCCTCGGGCCATTTCCCAGCCTCTCTGCTTTCAGTGCCTCGGTTGTTAATAGTACAGGCGGTGAGCAGCCCTCTCCTTTCCTGACTTCAGATACACTGGAGGTCAGAATATTACTGCAGTCACATAAAATAAAAATACAGAGGAAATATCCTTACTTTTAGTATCATTAACTTTCATAAAAGGTTTTATGGAAGTGAGTTTGATGTGGCTTTGATGGGCGTGTTTATCGAGTCTACAAGATTTTCAACTGCTTTCAAAAAAGTATCGTAGTCATGCCTTCAATGATTTTCCTAAATACTGCCTCTGGCATCTGCCCTTCATACATCATAGTAATGAAAAAGACTCAAACACTGAAATTATTAAAAACCAAACTAAAGCTAAACTGAAACAAGAAAATCCACTCTGGAAACTAACGGATGCTAAGTCCATATGAAATGACATAAAAATACCAGTGGCTGAGTTACCACAAACTTAAGTGTCCACGTCGCAGACCTGCCTGCCCGGCGAGGTCCTTTATTGGCTGAGGGGTCAAAACTCATCATTTACACGTCAGACTGGCTCTGTAGCTGTGTACGTATTAGCCAAAATGAATGTTCAAACTGTTAATAAAAAGGATTGCCATGGCACAAAATAATTGAAGGATTGAAACAATTTGTAGTTCAAATAACTGGATAAAGTGAGCTAGTTGATAGCTGGTTAAAGTAATAAACCAGTAGAAGATGATTAACTAGCTAAACTTTTAAGGTAAATAGCTAAATGTGAAACTCAAAGTAGCGGATAAATATTTTGAGTGGTGGTTTGGTCTATTTCAAAGACATGAGATTGAATTTCCAAGTTAGGAATCTCGTGTGAATGTAAACTTGCAGTGAGCGTGAGTTTATCTTGTAGGACTGTCTAAGGAACCTGAAACCAAAAGATGCTAAAGGCTACACAAGCTAACCTTTAAGTGATGACGTGATGAATCCTGCTTCCGGGCCCAAACTACTCTGCATTTATTAAGTCTGTTGTGTGTTTAACATGTTTTAATGCTTTGTATCTTGTTCTATTTAATCTCAACAAGCCTCTAAAAACAGTCAGTGATCACTGTCGGCCTCTCTCGGTTTTTATTACTGCTGTTCATTTTAAAGCTCAGTTTTTAAATCCTTACGATGTAACTGCAGCCCATGCAGCAGTATATTAATGACTAACCTCGTATTGTGGATGGATTATCTCAGTTGTTCTCCTGACTGAAGTTTGGTGCGTTTACAGCATCCTGCCATGCGATTGCATTTGTCTCTAACCATCAGGAACCTTCACGTTAACTTTTATCCAGTGGAAAAAAAGTTAGCATTCATCCTCCAGCTTCACTGTGTTTATGCTAACATAGCTGTGTTGCTAGCGATCGCGCAGCACATCATTTTAAACCAGCTAGCCCAACTTCAGTAACCCTACAAACGTCACTGCTGTTTAGTTTTCTGTCTTCATTTATGTTGGAAGTGATAGCAGAGCTGTACGTTTGAATTTGTTTCAGAAGTCTCTCTGTCAAAACATGCTATATTATGTTTAGATGGAAGCTAGCGAGCTAACTTCCTGCTAACTTCTAACTTAAATGTAATAAATTCTGTTTTCATGGATGCCTGGATGTTAAACTTAATTGTTACACCTGGTAAAGCAGCAACACTGATGATTTTATTAAAGATGAAAGAATTTAGACAGTTTTTAACTCTCAGTGATGCCGCAGTGATCGCTTGACTTATGGACCTGCAGCAGATTTTGGACCCGGAAACGGCTAATGACGTCAGACTTAAAGACAGGATAGCACAGGCCCACTCAAACAGTGACAGCTGCTTTGTTCAAATACTGCTTCGTTTTATTTGTCCTGATTTTATGATTTTGTCGCACCGAGCTTCTTCTGAAAATGTACGCGAGCTAACATAGGTTTTAAAGAGTGCTAGTTTATTATGTTGGCTAAGCTAATTTGTACTGTATGTTCGTATAGGTGTTAGCTCTGTTTGAAGAAGGAGAGGAGACAACCACCGCCTTCGTAGAGCCGATTGTTATTCTTCTTATCCTCATCGCCAATGCTGTTATTGGGGTCTGGCAGGTGAGATGTGTTCTTCGTCCTGTGTCTCTTTTCAGAGTGTTCATTCGATTTGGTCTTCACACACACAGGCTAACAAAGGCTAGTAGTAGTTGATAAACATGCAGCTGTTGCAGAATTCACACACGTATGTGTGTGTATGTATGTATGTATGTATGTGTGTGTATATATATATATATATATATATATATATATAGTACTAATCAAACTGACACCATAGTGACACGTGTTAGCATCCATATAGCACACTGCAGAGGGATCAGGCTGTTCATCAACATAAACAAACCACAGAGCCCATGCAAAACACCAACACATTAGGAGATATCATCTTTGCAATGAGCAGAGTTTGCTCACTGAACATCACGTCAAATCAAAAGGACATCAAATTGTTCTTGCAATTAACTTTTTTCTTTTCTTTTCCGTATCTCACAGGAACGGAATGCCGAGAATGCCATTGAGGCTCTGAAGGAGTACGAACCTGAGATGGGAAAGGTGTATCGCATGAACCGCAAGGCGGTCCAGAGGATCAAAGCCAGAGACATCGTCCCAGGA
The DNA here is from genome assembly GCF_057381915.1 of Diplotaxodon limnothrissa. Taxonomy (NCBI): domain Eukaryota; kingdom Metazoa; phylum Chordata; class Actinopteri; order Cichliformes; family Cichlidae; genus Diplotaxodon; species Diplotaxodon limnothrissa. Next base: position 1,453,605 of record NC_140605.1, read on the forward strand.
GATATAGTGGAGGTGGCAGGTTAGCTGCGGCTGCACCGGGCCGAACTCTTACTGTCACTCACTCGGGCTAATTTATGCTTGGCTTGTCTCACCTAGCTGCTTTTATGCTCTCCTTAACACATTCGCACACACAGACGCACACTCGCACAACCTTTGTGAGTGTGGAAACACTCAATGCAGATTACATAAGAGTCTTTTCTCTGGATGTGGAGGTGCCAGGGCTGCTGTCCAGTGTCTGTTTGTGTGTGCATGTGTTTGGTTCTTTGCAAGTGGCTGTGGTCACTCCTTATATTTAAGGCCCAGTTGAATTTTCCACAACTTTCCGCTTCCCCTTTGCTTTCCATGCTCTCAGTCTCACCACCTGGAGGCTGCCTGATGTTTGTCAGCTCCTCACTTACACACAATATTCCCCTGCTGTAAACTCGCCCATGTGTGGGCAGCCTCTGATTAAAAATAGCCGCATTGTCGCTCTGGCTCCCAAACATCTGTGAATGCCAGAGCTGAACTGCAAACGCAGGATGGAGGAGACCGCTTTGCCACCGACGTGGCCGTTTTGGGTCGGAGGGGGGTGGTGGTGGTAATCCTGAGCTTTGCGTGACTGGCGATTTATCTCAGGCGGCTCGGAGCAATGTGTGGGAAAGGAGGGAGCTGGCAGCCTTCATTCAGAAGCGCAGAGAGATTATACGTGCTGTGCTGGTGGCAGCGAAGCCTCGGATTTCAACGCGAGGTTGTAAAACTGAGGCGAAATCAATCATCCGTTTGCTTAACTGTCACCCACAGCCACACTACAGTTCACATTCTCTTTAAACAAATGTTCTCTTTCTTTTCCATGTCTTATTTACCGGTTGCACTTATTTAGCGTGCTGTTTTTGTAACTCATAGCAGTTGCTTGGAATTTGGGCTTGTTGCAGCCAGCGTCCTCGCAGCCAGACGCAGGCAAGCCCACACAGGTAGCAAGGACCGCAATGACTCCGCTTAGCTCCCGCCTACCGCCACTACCATCACCGTCACTGTCAACACCAACAGTGTCGCCATGACAACCCCCCCGCTCAGTTCCACTCATCTCCACGGTGCCAAGTTCACAAGAGCTTGAGGTTTTAACGACACCTGTTGATGACAGCGTGAAGCAGGGAGAGATGTGACTCCCATCTGCTGTTTGAATAAAGCCTCTGATATTATTGCTGAGTGTCAGCAGCTCCCATAAAGGAGGGGGGGGCATGCTGCGACTCAGAGGAGCTTGCTTTGTTGTTGTTGTTTGTTTTAATCTTCCGTGTTATCTGTACTATTTTTAGGCTGACTGTTTAGTAACTGCAAACAAACACGGTGGACAAAAACGTTTTTCTTTAATTGTCGGTGGGTCAAATAAAATCAAATGTGCTCTGACGAACTCTGATGTTCTGGTGAGTGAAGGCGCCTACAGTGAGGGCGGCGCCTGTGAGTGTTTCATTACAGATGTGCCCCAAAGCACGTCAGCTGATTGGATAAGCAGACGGACGCGTACATAAAGTGTCTGATCTAAACACATAGAAGTTTATAGGGAAAATTCAAATATATGTTTAAGAACCATATAAGGTTTAAAATGTTCACGGGTTACAGTAACTTGTCTCAAGTATCAAATACATTTCCAGAGCACTGGTTAACTGGGTGTAACTAGTGGTTTGTTAAACATACACATTCATACATTCAGTGCTTTGTTTTTTTTTTGACATAATGTTGTTGCTAGGCAGCTGAGGTAGGCAGGGCAGCACGCTCTCTTTAGAAAGGATGCTTGTTGGGGATCGCTCCAAAGGAAGCATGTCGGGATATTTCATCCCGTTCTCCAGTGAGTTTTCTCAGGCTTTCCTGGACTTTGTATCAGCCAGCGGTTATTCCATGCTAGCTTAATGCGAGGGGCTGAAGTAAACTGTATGAAGGTATTGGAAAAAGACGCTGTAGACCACAAGTGCCTTTGAGGAGAGAAAAGAGCATAAATGTATTTACTCAGGTTTCCACTGCCGGTGCCCGCCTGCCCTCTTGCTCCCTGCTGCCAGTGCCAGCTACGGTTACAGCACATTTGTGATTTGCGCCTCCACTGGAACTTTCCTCTTTCTTTGACTTAACTGCCGCGGTCAGGTTGTCAGGAACTCCAGGATTTACAGACAACCCGAAGAAAAGGAAACCTGCAACCAGCCATTCCCAGTAACAAGTCACGGTTATCCTGCATGTCACCAGGATGTTATGCAAGAACACCGCCTCAGAGCTGCATGTGTTGGATTCAGATTTATTAAGACGGCTAACGATAAAAGCCAGACAAATATCAGATTTTTATAATGTATAAAAGCCGTATTAGGATTTACATTTCTAGCACATGGAAAGTGTCTGTGGGAGGCTGTGGCAGTGAGGGGAGCAGGAGTCTGTGGGTGGGCGTTTGAAAAGTCTCTCTTTTCCTGCCCTCGGCCACCTGTAGCCCCCAGCCATCTCCCACACAAACACAACCACACACACGCTCTCCCACTCGCGTTCTCTCTGAGCCGTGTCGGAGGTGGAGAAAGGTACCTCCGTCCCATCGAGATGAAGGCCATCACCTCAGGTGTCAGAGCGCTGAACAAATGTCATGAAGAGATGATGGAAAAAAGCTCCAGAATTGCGAGACCACTCTCACGTGTAAGCGTGCTCGTACAACAGCAGTGCCGCTGCCTGGCGAGGAAAAGCAGGAGTTTTGGTGCCGTTACGTTGAGAAGTCGTGATAGCTGAGCACTCTGAGCTGGCATTAATGAGTCACTTATTACACAAAGTAATGAGCAGCTCCTTCTCTTCTTCTCTCCTGCTGGAAGGAAACAACTGAAGAATATTACATCTGTCTAGAGTATTTGGAGCAGCTTCCCACTCCTGTGCGCTGACATCATTGTCACTGACTGCATCAGACGATCCATTAATCACAAGTCTGCCCTGTTATTATGAAAATATTTCCGTTAAATGTTCATTGTCAGGCCCTGACACAGAGGAAGTAATAACCATTTTGTTTTGGCTATGAATTATGAGTTTAATATGCAGGCTTAATAAGCAGACTCGAGACCGTTGGCGATGGAATTAATTTGAGCCTTTAACGCAGGGTTCAGGTGTGGTTTGTGTTAGAGGAACAGAGAGGACACAGAAGGAAATAATCAATCATTTTACGCGACTCCATCAAGGTTGTATCGAGCTGTTGTTTACCTGCAGCCCGAGCCTGGACTGAACCCACCGATGCTTCAGGATTTATTGTTTCAGCACGGACGTTAAATAGGGACGTAACTGAGTGCCCATCTGCAAAACACCGAAATGAGCAGAACTTGTTACCTGTTGTCTCTTTAACTGGTAAATGAATGGCTTCTCATGTGGTGCTTCTGCACTCTGAGCACTCAGTGCTTTATGCAACGTGCTCATTCAGCACTTTTTTTCTACATAAGTGCTTCCTGTCTAACATTCGAACACTTCCCAGCTCCTCGGGAGCATCTTGGCCATCTTTCCACTAAGATGCTAATATTTGTCCTGCAGACCGGATCCAACCACCAACCTTCTGATTAGCAGATGACGCGCTCTACCTCCTGAGCTGCAGCTGCCCCTACACCCTTTACTGACGTGTGTGTATTTGTACAGTACTAATACTGCATCGATTATAGTCGTCTGAGGATTAAGGCTCTTTTGTGATGGGAGCAGAATGTGAATCATTTTCAGGAGAACACGAGCAGATCAAGGTTTTCAAATAGTTAGAGAAATGATCATTGAGCTGTCTACAGGTGCTCTTTCACACGCTGTCATACAGGCGCGTTTTTAACCCCTAACTGCTTTCTATAAACCGGTCACACACATTAACAGTGGATCGGTCGTCGCCTGATTAGCAGGTGACCCGCTCTGAGCTGCAGCCACCCCTAACTCCAGTTACCTGTAACTCCTGATGGAGTGATGTAAAGGTGCTAACACAGGAAGTCTAAATGTAGCCCAACAGAGCTGCTTGCTTTTGTACATTTGATTTTAAATCTCTTAATATTTTTCTTTTAGTTGGTGACAAGGTGCCTGCTGACATCAGAGTGACCTCGATAAAGTCCACCACCCTGCGCGTGGACCAGTCCATTCTCACAGGTATTTATTACATCTCACCAGAAGCTCCTCTCCATGGCTTCCCAGTAACTGGTTGCAACCAAGATTTCCGTTGATGTTTTTCTCCTCACTGTGTTTGCTTTGAAGCACGGTCTGATAATCACCTGCTACACCTCCAACCGTCTCGATTTGTTTTCTGTAGGAGAGTCTGTGTCTGTCATCAAACACACCGACCCTGTTCCTGACCCTCGAGCCGTCAACCAGGACAAAAAGAACATGTTGTTTTCTGTAAGAACCCCCGACTCGTGCTTATCTTCAGCTTTCAAATCAAAAACTCATGTCGTCACAGACAAAGCTACATTAGTCCTTACATTTGGTCACGTAGTCAAAAGCAGTAATGGCAGCTATCACATTCTTTCACTTGTCTCGTGGCCAAACTCGTAGTAATCGGCCATGTTGCTGTTTGTGAGCTGGTGACGGAGTTTGTCTGTTTTCTCCCAGATGACGGCGGATTTGTGCTGACTTCCCTGTGCGTATGTCTCTGTCCTTCTCTCAGGGCACAAACATTGCTGCCGGTCGTGCCATAGGTGTCGTCGTTGCTACGGGTGTCTCGACAGAGATCGGGAAGATCCGTAATCAGATGGCGTCGACGGAGCAAGAGAAGACACCGCTGCAGCAGAAGCTGGACGAGTTTGGCCAGCAGCTCTCAAAGGTCATCTCCCTGATCTGCGTGGCTGTGTGGGTCATCAACATCGGCCACTTCGGAGACCCGGTCCACGGGGGCTCCTGGGTTCGAGGGGCCATCTATTACTTTAAAATTGCCGTGGCCCTGGCAGTGGCCGCCATCCCCGAGGGCCTGCCGGCCGTCATCACCACCTGCCTGGCCCTCGGCACGCGTCGCATGGCCAAGAAGAACGCCATCGTCCGGAGCCTGCCGTCTGTGGAGACCCTGGGCTGTACCTCCGTTATCTGCTCTGACAAGACGGGCACCCTCACCACCAACCAGATGTCTGTGTGCAGAGTAAGTGACAAACAGTCCTCCTGTGCTTCAGGCTTCCCAGGTTTACGCCGAGCATGCTGTCGAATACTGCGGAAGGAAATGAAAATCTTCTGTGACGATATTGCTTCTGACTGAGATTTCTTCAACTCAGCCAAAGTAGAGTAATTAATTCCACCTTCTATCATAGTGCCCGGCACTTCTGGGTCTTCCCTCTCAAAAAAAATGTTTTCCAGGTGAATACTTTGGGATTGTTGCTGCCAGTCTGTGCAATCCTGATCTTTTTGTCTCTCTTTCCCCCCTCTGAGGTTTTCTTTTCATGCACGTGGAGCTTAAAGAATGCTGAGAAATCCCTGTGGTGCCGTAATGTTTGCCTCCGTTTGGCAGATTCGAGATAGCAGCTGGCAGGAGCAGCACAGGCTGGCATGACCTAGCAGCACCAGCGCGGGCTGTTAGCGGTTAGCAGTGACGGGTTCCAGAACGTCACCTGAACAAACACAAGGCCCTGAACCTTTCTCTAGCTTTCAGTATACGTGATAAACACTGAAAGATTTTATCCACTGTTCACAATTCACAAGTGCTCGTATGGTGCACAGCCTCACCCTTCCCTTTGTCTGTTAGCGTGTGTGTGTGTGTGTCGCTTGCTAACAGACTTTGCTGTAAGCGCAGAGTAAATACCAGCACTGCTGTTTGACTTGGCTCCTGGTTCGAGCTCTGCACACATGCACACCCTAATCTCAGTTAACACCTCTTGTCCTCACGATCTCCCATCTCACCACAATGATGACCTCGTTAGTCGAGCAGGGCAGCATCAAAACCCTGTTTAGACGAGATATTGTTGGCCGCTTATTGGTTTCCCAAAGAGGAATTGATTGTATTGATCAAAAATTATGCTCTAATTAACCAGTTCCTTTTATATATCTTGGGGAAAAAAGCTTAATGGTGTCCTAAGAATAATGCAACAGGCAAATAAGAGCAAAAATTAAGGGAACCCACAGATACTGGTGGATAGTCAGGTTGGACCCACGGAGGTCCACGTCGGGACAAGAAGAGCTTGGCTCTTTATGTTAGATGGAGATGCTATCGATCAACAAGATGAAATGCTGCTCTATAAATATCCCAACAGGATGACTTCCTATAGGCAGGAAATGAAAAAGCAACAGTAGCTGCTGTATAATCGGCGTCTCTGTGAATTCCTTTCGACCTCAAAATGGCTTCAGAGCCGACTCTCTGTTCTTGTCGTACGAACGCTCGCCCCTCCTTTCTCCACGAGTCGACGTGGAGCGTCTGAGTGATTAATGCGTAGCTGCAGGGAGTTCCCTCTGGCAGCAGGGACATGGAGGAGTGATCTCACCACAACCCTGAAATGCTCTCAGGCAGGCAGACGTTGGTAAATATTGACCTTCTGCTTCCACCTATACTCCCCGGCTTGCTGCTCTCAGTTCTCTGCCGTGAGATAAGGAGCATACACGTTTGCGTTGTTGCAAAGATGAATCAAGCTTCCGCTTTGCAGGGTTTTTTTTTTTTTTCTTGCACCACTTGTTTCCTGGTGATAGGTCCGCTTCATATTTAGCTTCACTTTCCCCCTTCGTGGTGCTTGTATGCTGAACCAAGACTGCCTCCGTCTGTTTTTTAATGCTTTCTGTGCGTCACCATTTATACTCTGTTTGCTCAGGCGTATCCATCTGTGCTTATTCCTGTACTGGTCTGCAGCCAGTGGCCCTGATAATGCCATGTGTCTCCCTGGCCTCGGGGGTATCCCCATATCAGCAGGATTTCCAGGGATTCCCCTCTGCATCCTGACGTTATACCTCTGTTTTCCCTCCTCTCTCACACTCTGACCGGCACGCACTAAAAAGCCTTTCACAAATGCACATCAACAGCTGCTCACCATTCATCCCCATGCAAGCTCAGAGGAAATGAGTATGGAAAAAAACGTTTGATAGTGGTGGATCTCACTGTGCCGTGTTTCCTTGGAGACCACAGCGGATCAGATCGTGAGTGAAAACTGACCACGGATGAAAGAGCAACCTCATCTTATTCCTTCGCCTCTGCTTTGTGAAAGTTATTGTGTCGCTCTGTGCTCATTGTTGATTTATTACAGAAGAAAGGAACAAAGTCTGACGGCTGACCTTTGTGAAATAAAGAAGTGAACAGAAGGTCGGCGCTGTTTAAAGGGCATTACCTCCCAAAATGAAATGGAAAATCTTGGAATAACAAGTCCCACTTTTTAAACAACAGTGTTGTATAAACCCGGCTAAAGGTTTTAGCCACTGTAACAGGACAGCTCTGTTATTTGTAATACAACTGTTGGCTTAGGTTACAGAGTGGCCAGATGAATAGGTCCTTCACAGTCACTGCAAAAATGCAGCAGGGCAAAGCAAAAAGGTTCCCTTTACAAACTGTAGTTGGAAGTTTGCAGCCTGCTGTCTGCAGCTTTTAAACCCAGCAACCCTCGTCCTGGTTCCCTCTGATGAGCTTTGTTGCATTTGTGATTGAAACTGTCATAAAAAGGGTTAGGCATTCATTTTTAATGGTTAGGGTGAGGGGCTAGGGAAACCAATATGTCAATGAAGGTCCTCACTAAGATAGCTGAACGGGCGTGTGTGTGTGTTGCTAAAACATCACCGCTTTCTTAAACATCACTGCTAAATGAAGAAAATTTCAAGAGTGTCGACTGGATACAAGGAAAATAAATTAAAAAATATATAAAAATGACAGTTTTGCTCACTGGTTCGAGCTGATCTGACTGAGAAACCGACGCTGCATGCTCCATCACATGATAAAGGTAACGGCCACCCTGCACACAGTCACAGTCACTGAGTGGAGACAAAAAGGAAGCTTTTAATGCTGATATCTGAATCCAAAGTGACAAAGTCCAAAAGTAAACATGAGTCCAGGACAAGTCTTTCCCAGACTGGCTTTTAAAGAGGAGCTGCCCCCTGCTGGCCAGGAGTTTAAAAGAAGGTTAAAGGCAGCTTTGACCAGGGTTACTTTCAGAGCCAAAGAGCTGCATGTAAAGTCTGTGGGCCACTGAGTAAATGTACCACTCTGCTGTCATGGAGAGTTTTTATGTGAATAATAGCTTAAAAACTGCATTTTCTGCAAACAACGGCGGTCTCCTCTCAGGTGAAGTCTGCCGCTGATCAAGAGCTCCTTTGACACTAATCGGTGGGTTTAAGTCAGCGACTCGTACACGCTCGCAGTTACAGGAGAATCGAGAGGCAAGAAAAGGACTTTGTTCAGTCTCAAACTAAGTCGAGCTGGGCATGTTGTCCATGCATGTCTTATCTTTAGAAGTTTTCACAGAATATTGTTAAACGACTTGAGGTCAATGAAAGTCTGTTTGCCTAATGTCTGTCCCATTGAAATGAGCAGCGTGGACACAGTCACTGGAATATGGGCGATGGCGTATCCTGGCCCCTGTTCTCCCTTCTGTTTTTACTGATGCATTAGCATTAGCAGTACATCGTGAACTGCGCCTCCTGGGGGAAGTCTTGTCAACAAAGCAGTCAACAAGTCCTTGAAGTGCTCTGGGAATGCAGCTCTGTCTCCTGCTTTCACTTGACTTCTTTTCCATCAGTTCACTACAGCGTGTTTCGTAACCGGGACCGATGAAGCCAACTGCAACTCCCGTGTTGCTTGCATGTGTAGAGAAACAAAGAAATTGGAGAAAGGAGTGCCCGTACGGTGCAGACGCCGGTATGCAGTAGGGGCTGATGTTTCTGGATCACAGCAACACTTGATAAACAGAACTCCTCGTTTGTGTTTTAGCCTTAAAGACTTCCTGTTTACAGCAAGTATTTACTTTTTACTGCTTTAATATGTTCAGTACGTTTCTGCTTTGCCTTGATGGTGGCTAATTTTAGCCTAATGTACTTTGTAAATGCCATTACTAAGTTACTTCACCAGCACACTTCTCTGTTCTGGCTGCTTTCACACTATAGTCTAATATTTACAGTTATATCCCAGTCGTTAGCAGCCAGCTGCTAATCAAGTGCACTGGATTAGTTGATCAGCAGCTGTGCATCTATAAAAGAAGAAGCTCTGGCAGTTTGCCGGCATGAACCATTTAGGTGTGTGTTAACACAATGCAAACTTCCCAGGAGTTGACGTCCCAGCAAATTCCCAGACCCCACAGTTCTCACTGAAAAAAGCCCAAGAGCTACAGACTCTGCAGGCCTCAGCATGTTAAAGGTTACAACAGTGCAGTCAGAAAAGAGCCTGAACAAGTACGGCTTGGTTGGAAGGGTTTGGAAGCCGGCTCGCTGTAGAAGGAACACGACCGTGCGTCTGATCAAACCGCGAGGCTCCTGGAACAACGTCTGCACATATGAGACCAAAGAGTCTGAACAACCAAACGCAGCATATCAGCACAAACGGCTCAGCAACTGTGCGTGAGACAAGAAACAAATCTGCAACAGAAAAGGAAACGAATCAAAGCGCTGCAATGGTCCACGTCAGGTATGTAATCGGTTCCCAGGTTGCCTCCAATGCATTCATCTCAAACTTCAGTATGAGTCAGGGATCACCTGAGCCACAGCCGACCAATTACAGTTCAGCTACATTTCTTGATTGTGATGCAACTGAAAGGGGCAAAAAGCAGGAGTGTGACTGCTTTGTGCTTTCAGTGTTTTTTTTGTTATTCACATTAAGTCACGTGTTCGTTATTATAGTAAGCTGTTTGACTTAGTTCACTCAGTTCTTACAGTAATCGCCAGCCGGTTTCTCTTGGTCCACAGGACCTCGTCAGTGGGTGGATCCAATTAGCTACTGAAAATATGAAATTATTATTATTTTTTTTACTGCTCCAAAATCTCACACAATTTGAGCGGTCATTATCTTTTACAGCAGTGGACAGCTGCGAAACGAGGAGCAGCCACAGTTGTAACTGGCTAAAGGTCCCACCTCTGTTTGCTTTGGTCTTTTTCTCTCTCCAGATGTTCATCCTAGACAAGGTGGAGGACTCCAGCTGCACCCTGCACGAGTTCTCTATAACTGGTTCTACGTATGCCCCTGAGGGACAAATGTGAGTACCACCATTCTGGATTTATTACTTGTTCTGCCTCTGTGCTTTAATAACTCATTACATGGAAAATGTTTGCTGTTAAGCCTTCCAGATTTTTCATTTTTTTTACCAGCAGATTCTACACTGAATGAAAAACAAGTTAAAGCGTCTCTCTCTCCTTTCCCAGCTCCTCCTTTCTTCTTAACCAGATAAAACATAAATGCAATAAATCGATGTGCTCTGAGATTTGATGCACCGTCAGTTTGCAGGAATAGTTTGAGTAGCTTTGCTTCAGTTGGTGCAGCATAAAAACAGCGAGCAGTCCCAGTTGGTTGTGTTACAGCACATGTGGCTTTAATTATATATGCCCCATAAGTCTCAGTTGTACTTTACTCCCAGTAAGCACCTTAATGATCGACTATTGTTAATGCAAACTTGGACAAACTGAATTTTTGACCCTTTTTGACGTTGCCTGTGACACTTTTGAAATCTCAGAGATGTAAACTGTGCAGCAGTGAAGGCAGGTGGCCTCTGAGCACAAGCGTTCAGCAGACAGGGGCAGGGTGTTGCGGTTCATTGTGTATATACATGCTGTTTGTTTTGCCGTTTGCTGACTACATCGCTGTGACTCTGGATGAACCTACGGTTTCATAACAGCAGAGTGTGGGTTACTGTGTGGGAGCTTCGCTAGCAACGGTTGCAGTCTCTACTGGGAAGAGATCCATGGTTGTCATGCAGTGAGCACACACACACTCAGATACACTCCTTACTGCCGTCCGAGCACGGTTTCTCCATCAGCTGTGGAACGTGAACCCCATTCATGGGTATTCGTGAGATTGCCGTGTGTGCAGTGAAGCGAAGTGTGACGTTTTATGTGTGTGTGTTGTTCTTTCAGACTCAAAGACAACAAGCCTGTCCAGTGTGGAGACTATGATGGACTTGTGGAGTTGGCCACCGTGTGCTCGATGTGCAATGATTCTTCACTGGACTATAACGAGGTCATTAGCACACACTTTGAACACTTTTAAGCTCCAAACAGATCCATCAGTCTAACTTTCTACGTAGAATTACACGAATGATATTTTCCATAATTATTAGCCCTTAATCACACTCACTGCTTTTTTTTCTTTTTGTCCAACTGAGCTAATTTTACTCTGGTATGATCTCTTTTCTCTGGTTTGAATTGCTTTTCTCACCTATTTGTCATCACCATGGTATCATGGTAACCATGCTGAGGATAGAGGCCAGGCATGCAGCACTTCTAAACTCCATCGTATCTGCGTCTGTTCTCATAAATGGCTGTTTCTCTGCTAATTTTGTACACTTTGGATAAAGAGTCTGATTGAGCCAAACCAGGAGAGAGACAGGAGAGTTGCAGAGGAGCCGATGCTGGAGGGGAGTGAGGTGTTTAATTCCCGTCTACGGCCAGTCGCACAAGCAAATGATGTGCGATGTGCCGTTACTGCTTCATCTCGACTGCCGGCTTACTGCTGGCGAGGACAAGCCACTTTGCATGCATGACTCAAACGCAATGGTGGAGGTCGTGGCGAATGACTTGCAGATATCCTTTCAGCATGTTTGTCCAGTCAGTCTTGAGCTATTTTGACTCCATGGAAACGAACATGAAGCCAAACAAGTGTCTGCTTCTAAAATAGTTACAAATATTAAACATTTAATGCTTGTAATAAACACAAGTGTACCAAATGTTGAACACTCCAACTTTTTCAGTTTCATTCAGTGCTCTTTTATTCATATCCTAACAACAGCAGTCACCATAAGGTAAAGGCCCTACAATAATACAGAAAACCCAACAATCATATGACCCCCTATGAGCAAGTACTTGGTGACAGTGGGAAGGAAAAACTCCCTTTTAACAGGAAGGAACCTCCAGCAGAACCAGGCTCAGGGAGGGGCGGGGCCAACTCCCGTGACCAGTCAGGGGTTAGGAGAGGGAGACGGGACAAAAACCAGTCCAAGGAAGAGCTGATCAATGTGTTTTGATGAATTTCTTCTCTCTCGCAGGCCAAAGGGGTTTATGAGAAGGTGGGCGAGGCCACAGAAACAGCTCTCACCACCTTGGTCGAGAAGATGAATGTCTTCAAGACGGATCTGTCTGGACTCACCAAGGTGGAGCGTGCCGGTGCCTGCAACTCAGTAAGTTGCCACTGCTGCATGATCCTAGTGTGCATTTAAAGTACTGCTGCATACATGAAGCTAACACGGTGGTTTAATAGTCAGCTGTGTGAAGTCTTGCTGACTTGAGATGAAACAAGTAAAAAGAGGTGAGCTAACCAGACCTCAGCAGGTTTCTCTTCATTTCTGCTTAAAGCTGTTTAAGCTTGACTTCCTACTCAAACTGTAGACCTGATATCAAACTCACAAGCAGTGCGGCTCCTTCCTGCCTCTGTGCAGCTGTTGGCGTGCTCTTATGAACATGTCTGACACGATACAAACTTCATAGGCTTCTTACGGCTCAGTCCATATGCAGTAGGTGATCCAATTAGATTCTGGAGCAGACGTTTGCATGAATTTCCATATTGATGAGGGGACGTGGGTTTGCCAAAAACCTCACACTTTAAGTTAGTCAGTTTTAGGCTGACTCCAGATGTGCAGCATCCAACACTCGGAAAATGTAAAATCTGATTAGTTTTTAGGGACCGTCCTGTTTTATAGTAATAAAGAAGAACAAATATTACCCTTCAAGTAGTATTGACACCACTTTACTTTTTTCAAGGCAGTCAACCCAATTTTTTTCAATTAATTATGTATTCATGTAGAGCTGGGCGATAGAACGATAACGATATGTATCGCGATATAACTTTTACTCGATAGAGACATTAAGCTATCGCGATAGACCTCGCCGCTCTTGTCCTCAAAAAAAAAAAAAAAAAAAAAAAAAAAAGGTCAGCCAATCCAAATTAAGTAGCGCAGAGCCGAACCAATCACAGCCGCAGCGTCACGTCGCGTGACTTGTTACGTACAGCACAAGTGCCAAGCCGCACGTGTGTTTGTTTGGGAAGCAGCCAGCGCGTAATGGAGGAAATGAGTGTGCCGACTAGAAAAATCAACCGAGCGTGACCGAAGAGAAAACAGATGATGGTTCCAATGCCGGAGAGATTGTCGAACGGAAGAGCCATAGAAGCTCCGTAGTGTGAAGGTATTTCGGCTATTTCAAGTCTGACTAAAAACAGAGTAGCGTGCACTGTAAATTGTGCCGAAAGCAAGTCTGGAAATACAATAAACTGGTGCATGCGTCACACTGTGCGCCACGTTATTGTTTCGGTGAAATGAATTTCTACAATACTGTTAATTCTACTCTCTGCAGTGTTTAAATGCTTACATATACACACAGTTACTGTCCCTCCACACATACGACTCGGTTCTGCTTCTATGCCCCAGCTTTGTTTACTTTTTCCCACCGAGGCTTCTAGACTTCTGATTGGCCAACATTTCGGCACGGTTAGGAATCTAGCTCCACCTGCTGCTTTGGCATGTTCATAGCAGCGTTTTCCTTCATTTCTGCCTTTATGTGTGGACGGGATTATTTTTTAAAACGGAAAATCTCCGTTTTCAAAAACACCCGTGTACGTGTGGACGTAGCCTCGGTCTCTGACTGGAAGCGCTGATTCGTCATTCGGCTTTTGTCAGACTAAAGTAACTGTTAAAACTGTTTGAAAAGCTCAGCTATACAACAAGGAGAGATTGAGAATTTCCTTTTAGTTCTCAGTTTATTTGATATTGACAAAAGTTAGTCAGTTTTGTCTGTTCTTCTGTAAAACAAACTAAGATTTATTTTTAGAATTAATATTTTGTTTCTAAGTGGAATTGACAGTTTAGTCTGTTTCGTTTGTTCTATTTTGAAACTTAAACGCTTTAGCGGCTGCCTTTTGTGTAGTTTGCAATATTTGCCTTTATTTATCTGAAAAAGTCTCATGTTCCTTAAGTACATCTACCCTGTTGAACTTATTATGGGAAATAAATATTTAAATAAAAACAAGCTGCTGATTATTTCACATTTTATCTTATTGTATATTTTTATTCTATTTTATTCTACTGTATATAGTATATTATTTTATTCTATTCTGTACAGCTGTGTACTGTATTTATTCTTATTGTATTCTAATTTTTGCGTCATAACTTTTGCACTGTCCACTTCCTGCTGTGACAAAACAAATTTCCCACGTGTGGGACTAATAAAGGTTATCTTATCTTATCTTATCTTATTTTACTTGTGAGCAACGGCACATTTAAATCTTACAAATATAGTTATTTGGCTTATATCGTGATAGATATCGTTATCGCCTGAAATGAAAAAAACATATCGTGATATGAAAAAATCTCATATCGCCCAGCTCTATATTCATGTATTGGAGTGCCCAGTGTGAGTCAGACAGGTGAGCAAATCAGTGGACTGGTCTTTAACCTCTAAGACCCGAACTCTTCACAGCATTTTTAATTTATCTTTGATATTTGGGCTGATTTGACCTGATGAATCTAAAAACAAACAATTACAGGAATTTTTTTTTTTTTTTGCCCAATTTTTGTTTCTAAGAAAAATGAGAGCCACAAATGAGGGTATTTGTTTAAAATTTCAGTAGAACAGTAGCAGTATAACGTCCTCGTAAGTGGATACCAGGCCCTTGTAGAGCAAAATTGAGTATTTGGGTCTAAATGACCAAGAATGTGATGTCCACATATGTGGACGCAGGTCCTAGGAGGTTAAATGTCCAGTCAAAGATTTGTACAGACTTGTGTAATCACACTGCTGCACTGCCTATGAGGAGCCTGCTTATAAACCTGTGCCACGTCATATATATGATGAACGATGCAGGTTATGGTTAAGTGTCCCACACAAGGACGACCCATTTATTAAAAAGAAAAAAAAAGCAGATAGTTGATGATCAACAAATGTTTGACTTCAGGGTGTGAGTGTTTGCTTGTGAGTCTAAAAACAGCTTTGCACAAAGCTAGTCTAAACGTAACAACAGCAAACAGCAGAGCTCATTACAGGGTTTTATCTTCCTTTTACCTGTAACTCTGAAACGAGCTGCTGCGCTGTCTTGGTTAGTAGATGGATAAATGTGAACCATTACTTTACAATAGCAGGAATCTGCAGAAACTTTTAGATGAGACGATCTGAACTTTTTCACATATAGAACCAGAGAGCCGAGAAAGAGGCCGAGAAAGAGGCCAGTGTGCCGAACTTGCTGCTTGGCACACTCACGGATTTCAACATCGGTCAGCTGTTAGAAGCTCTGTGTGTGTCTGCGTGTGTGTGTGCCTGTCTCTGCGTGTGTGTGTGCCTGTCTCTGCGTGTGTGTGTGCCTGTCTCTGCGTGTGTGTGTGCCTGTCTCTGCGTGTGTGTGTGCCTGTCTCTGCGTGTGTGTGCCTGTCTCTGCGTGTGTGTGCCTGTCTCTGCATGTGTGTGTGTGTGTGTCTGTCTGTGTGTGTGTGTGTGTGTCTGCATCTCTGTGTGTGGAGTGAAGCTGTGGAACAGACTAAGTAAAGATATGAAGCAATGTCCAAGCATGGCGCAGTTTAAAAAGCGGTTTAAGGATATGGTTTTTACAGGGTACAGGGAAAAGGTAGAGATTTGATAGGGTGTTCTTGTCTAATATTATCATGTGTGTGCGCATGATAATATATATATATATATATATATATATATATATATATATATATATATATATATATATATATATATATATATATATATATATATATATATATATATATATATATATATATATATATATATATATATATATATATATATATATATATATATATATATATATATATATATATATATATATATATATATATATATATATATATATATATATATATATATATATATATATATATGTATATATATATATATATATGTATATATATATATATATATATATATATGTATATGTATATGTATATGTATATGTATATATATATGTATATGTATATATATATATATATGTATATGTATATGTATATGTATATATATGTATATGTATATTATATGTATATATATGTATATATATGTATAATATATGTATATATATATATATGTATATATATATATGTATGTATGTATATATGTATGTATATATATATATGTATGTGTATGTATATATATGTATGTATGTATATATATATATATATATATATGTATGTATATGTGTATGTATGTATATATATATATGTATGTATGTATGTATATACACACACATATATGTGTAAATAAATAAATAAAATTGTAGGTTGTGTATCCTTCAGGTGTTAATGGGGTTATTGAAAATGTGTATATATTAAAAAAAAAAAATTACACATAACATATAATGTAATTACAAGGAAGTATTTCTGTAGTCTATTGATACTAGATAGTGGAAAAGGGGTGGGATTAAATAAGCTTATGCTTCTTCCTGCTCCTTTTTGAACATGGACGTTATTTGGAGTTGTGGTTGCTCGTTTTCCTTTTGTTTGCTTTGTTCATTTGTCTCTTTTAATTCTATTTTTTTTTTTTTTTTTTTTATACTTTTTCAACATGTTCAAAATAAAGATTCAATCAATCAATCATTTTCTTCTGCCATGTCAGCATTTGCCCTCTTTTTCATCTGTCAGGTTATCAAACAGTTGATGAAGAAGGAGTTCACCCTGGAGTTCTCTCGTGACCGCAAGTCCATGTCTGTCTACTGCACCCCTGTCAAGCCCGGGTCCCAGAGCAAGATGTTCATCAAGGCACGGCTGAATAACACGAACTCAAATAATCACAAATTTCATTTCATTTGAACCATTTTTTTAATGTTCTTCTTTTGCCAATTGCATTGTGTCCCCTCAGGGTGCGCCCGAGAGTGTGATAGAGCGGTGCGAGTACGTACGGGTGGGAAACAGAAAAGTGACGCTGACACCAGCCGTGCGCGACCAGCTCATGTCTAAGATCAGAGAATGGGGGACGGGCAAGGACACCCTGCGCTGCCTGGCGCTGGCTACGCACGATACTCCGCCACGCAAGGAAAACATGGAGCTGGAGAATTCCAGCAAGTTTGCAGAATATGAGGTTCGCCACAAGATTTCTCTATCCAAACATCACAGCTTAGAAGTCCTTTTGTTCCCACATTGAATTGAAATAGGCTTTGTTAAGTTTAATGAGACGACTGGGTACTAGTTTGCTTAGTAGTAGTTAGTACTTTCTACACTTTGGTCTTCGCTCCAATAGTTTCTTTGTTCTTTAGGAAGAATTTGGATCGGATGTTTTTTGGCAGCAGTAACAGTAGAAAGCTGTTCCTGATGTGGTCCTGCGTAACCTAACCACCCTGATGCTGTTTGTTTTCCGTGTAGCTGGGGCTCACATTTGTTGGCTGTGTGGGCATGCTCGACCCACCCAGGAAGGAAGTGATCGGTTCGGTGAAACTGTGCAACGAGGCAGGTATCCGTGTTATCATGATCACAGGGGACAACAAGGGCACGGCCGTGGCCATCTGCAGACGGATTGGCATCTTTGAAGAGGACGAGGACGTGACGAGAAAGGCCTATACAGGCCGCGAGTTTGACGATCTACCGCAGGAGGTGCAGAGAGACGCCGTCAAACGGGCACGGTGCTTTGCCCGCGTGGAGCCGGCTCACAAGTCCAAGATCGTCGGATACCTGCAGTCGTTTGACGAGATTACAGCCATGGTAAGGAAAACTATCCCCGTACAAGTAACACACCTGCGTGTTCCAGCATCTTCTTCTTTTTGTGGCAGTGCACAGCACTGCTGCCTTTCTCCTTCCTGTAGCCATTCGCTGTTTGAATGACTTGTCAAAGATGTATGAGGAGAAGCCAGTGAGGCATGACATGTTCCAGGTCTCTGTGAGGCTGCTCTCTCAGACGCCGCTATCACGAGCTGTCATCTCTGGTCTGCTCGGCTGCTTCCTATCTGACATGCGTCTCAGAAGAGAAGTTGATCCGCGGGAGGGAAACGACAATATCACCATTTGCCCATCAGTCTGAAGCTGCTTTCAGGCCCTGCCTTGACAGATAAATATCGCTTCTGCACAGCTTTAGTTTAATCCCGTCATGGTGTGAAAAGATAATGAGCCTTTGCACAGTGAGTTAGAGTCGTTGCTTGTTAAACTTGAGGCTCCCGAGTGAGTCATCCTTCATGAAAAATGAGTGTGGGCTCGGTATTTGAGAGTGGACTTGTTCTTTTCTGACACACATGTACTGTCACAGTGTTGGACTCTGAGGGCCAAGTTTCAATGCTCAGCTTATATCTCTAAGTAAGGACCATTTAAGGATAAGCAAGTCTTATTGAGAGACGCTTTTTAATAAACAATACTGTTGACATTTCCTTTAGTGCCCCCCTGTTCTTTGACACGTAATAATCCAGGTATTTCCTCCTGGTTGCAGACAGGTGATGGTGTGAACGATGCCCCGGCCTTGAAGAAGGCAGAGATCGGCATCGCCATGGGATCCGGTACAGCTGTGGCAAAGTCAGCGTCTGAGATGGTGCTGTCTGACGACAACTTCTCCACCATCGTAGCTGCTGTGGAGGAGGGCAGAGCCATCTACAACAACATGAAGCAGTTCATCAGATACCTCATCTCCTCAAACGTGGGAGAAGTCGTGTGGTGAGACAAGAGCGCCGTGAGACGCAGCTGCCGGGCGGGGACTGTCTTCGTGTGCGGCTGACGTTTGTGGGTCTCTCCTGTGTCTGTCTGCAGCATCTTCCTGACAGCCATCCTGGGTCTGCCTGAGGCTTTGATTCCAGTCCAGCTGCTGTGGGTTAACCTGGTGACTGATGGCCTGCCTGCCACCGCCCTGGGCTTCAACCCCCCAGATTTGGACATCATGGATAAACCACCCCGCAACCCTAAGGAGCCACTCATCTCTGGCTGGCTCTTCTTTAGATACCTGGCCATTGGAGGTATTATTCACTCAGACGTGAATAAATTATTGTGCAGTTGTCACTGTGTGGGGTGGTGCGGTGGTTAGCACTGTCACCTCACAGCAAGAAGGTCTTGGGTTTGAATCCAGTCAGGGTTCTTTTAGTCTCTCGCTGCATGGGTACCGGGTACTCCAGCTTCCCTCCACGGTCCAAAGACATGCCTGAGTTAACATTAACTGGTGATTCTAAATTGTGACTGGTTGACTGTGTCTGTGTGTTAGCCCTGCTGATTGGCTGACAGGGCTGTCTAAAGAGCTTCTGTGCACCTGCGCCCATTTTTAAAAATCTAATAGCAGAACAACTTGATGCATTTTCTAACACTTTATCGATGGTACCTTAGTTAACGTTGATTTTTCACACTATAAGGCGCACTTAAAATCCTTTAATTTTCTCAAAAATCGTCAGTTCAACTTATGTATGAATTCTGGTTGTGCTCATTGACCTTGAACCGGTTGTATGTCATACACTGCGCTCAAAACTCTGTCACAAATGTTTTAGTCCGACTTTGCTAAGCTACGAAGCCGCACCTCTTGACGGATTGTTGGAACATCACGGCTGTAGTCAGGAGCCTTGCAGAGGAATCTGGGTCCTAAACTCCGTCTTTTTCAGGTCCCAAAGTCAAACGAACACTGCAGCATCACTGAGAGTTAAAAACTGTCTAAATTCTTTCATCTTTAATAAAATCATCAGTGTTGCTGCTTTACCAGGTGTAACAATTAAGTTTAACATCCAGGCATCCATGAAAACAGAATTTATTACACTTAACAGAGTTGGAAGTTAGCAGGAAGTTAGCTCGCTAGCTTCCACCTAAACATGATATAGCATGTTCTGAATGAGAGATTTCTGAAAGAATTCAAACGTACAGCTCTGCTGTCACTTCCAACATAAATGAAGACAGAAAACTAAACAGCAGTGACGTTTGTAGGGTTACTGAAGTTGGGCTAGCTGGTATATAATGATGTGCTACGTGATCGCTAGCGACACAGCTATGTTATCATAAACACAGTGAAGCTGGAGGATGAATGCTAACTTTTTTTCCACTCGATAAAAGTTAACGTGAGGGTTCCTGGTGGTTAGAGACAAATGCAATCGCATGGCAGGATGCTGTAAACGGACCAAACTTCAGTCAGGAGAACAACTGAGATAATCCATCCACAATACCAGGTTAGTCATTAATATACTGCAACAACATGGGAATAGAGCCGCTGCAGAGGATTCAGCATTAATGAATCAATGGTACAGAAGTGGAGGAAGCAAGAAGAATGAGTTGAGGAAAGTTTGACTTATCTGACTGTTTGGTTTCGCTTAATGCGCCTTATGGTAGGAAAAATACAGTAACAAGATTTGAGATGTATTTAGTAAAACGGCGACTGTCAGTAGGCCTAGCATCTTTTTTTTTTTTTTCTAATCAAGCACTCATGTCAGCATGTTTATTTTCCTGAACAGCTTCTCCTTTGTAAGGTTATTACATTTTATTCTTCGCACACTGAATAACTGTAACCTTACACTTTGTCTGTATAATATTAAATTTGTGACTGTGCGTCTATCAATATCTGGTTTTGTCTCACAGGCAAGAAACGGCAGCTCTTGTTTGTGTGTATAAATATAAATGTATGTCTGTGTTGTCTTGCAGGATATGTGGGTCTGGGAACAGTGAGTGCAGCCACATGGTGGTACCTGTTTGATGAGGAGGGCCCACAAGTGTCTTTCTATCAGCTGGTGAGTTGTAAAACAGTTTATCTGACGTAGCTCCTGCCCTAGGAGAACATGAGCTGCATTGTTTCCTGTTATACTGTTTACCCCACCTCTATGCATCCTTTTCATTCGCTGCTATTTGATGCAGTAACGTTTGATGATCCCAGCAGCAGACAGGCATAGAAAGGGAATTAAGATTTCTGTGGATTGATTGCATGCAGAGCTGAAATGAAGCCAGGGTTTGGCAGCTGCCCCCCACCCAATCTGAGCAGAGTCCCATCAAACCAGGTCGCAACACGATGCACGAGCGCACGCTAACTCCGCCTGTCTCTCTCTTCACAGCGACATTTCATGCAGTGCACTGAGGACAACCCCATGTTCAAAGAAATAGACTGCGAGGTGTTTGAATCTCGCTACCCCACAACCATGGCGCTGTCTGTGCTGGTCACCATCGAAATGTTCAACGCGCTCAACAGGTCAGTCGGCTTCAGAGCTGGTGTCAGAGTAAACGAGCCTTAAATGTCACAAACGTCAGAAATTTACTCAAAGAAAGCGACGCTGTCATTCGACGAGACGGAGCTCCCTTTGAGGAAGAACGATCCGTGCCAGAAAGGCCACGGCCGTCGCAAACATCAGCTGTTCACTGTTTGAACGACTGATTTTTGTTTTTATGTCCTCCACCTGAAGAATGTGCTTAAGCGCACATCTTAAGAAGAGAAATTATACTTTATTGAACGGAGCTATGAAGGGTCATTAGCTCTGTTTTGAAAGAAATGTCCAACTCGACGAGGTCTGATCACCACTTCAGATGGAGTCCAAAGATGGTCCAGCCTAACGCCGGCACATCTGTTCATTTTCATGCAGCTTGCTGGAATATTTTCATCAGTTGTTGTTTTGCAACCTGATCCTGAAATGTTAGCATGTTTTCATCTATTCAAACTTCTCCTTACAGTTTGTCTGAGAACCAGTCCCTGCTCAGGATGCCTCCCTGGGTCAATATTTGGTTGCTGGGAGCAATCATCCTCTCCCTCTCCCTCCACTTCTTAATCCTCTACGTCGAGCCTCTGCCAGTGAGTACACAGGACACGCAGCTCTTTGAGCGTTTAAAAAAACCCAAACACTGCATGCTAATAATCCTCAGCACTGTATCGTGGCCCAGATTCACGAGCCGTGTTTTATGAGTCCGATTCTTTTGCCAGTGATGACACAACTTGTCTGTCGTCTGCAAAAAAAGTAGGATGGCCCTGTAGGTGTAATGTAATGCAACAGCCAAATGAAACTATAAGTAGCTAAGTTCATAGCTAGCGTCGTGCAAAAAGCAGATACAGAAATGCTGTGAGTCAGACAGAAGGCGTTACAAAATAAAGGTTTCCATGGCTCCACTGGATTATGTTTTCTTGCAGGCTGATGTCTTTGCATTTTTCAAAATAGTTACAAAATATTAAGCTTGCATGTTAGAAAAGGCTTCTGCTGCAGCTTTGTCATCATCGTCTGATTTCTCTTGTCCTTCAGCTCATCTTCCAGGTGACCCCTCTGCATTGGTCCCAGTGGACTGTGGTCCTGAAGATTTCCTTCCCAGTCATCCTACTGGATGAGGCTTTGAAATATTTATCCAGGAACCATCTGGAAGGTATGTTAAGTCCTACCTGTTTTTAATTTAATAAGCAATTTTTTTCAAATCAATAAACGAATCTAATGATGCTTGTTCTGCTCTTTTTTCCTTCTCTTCTGCATTTCTAAATCAGCCTAAACTCTTTTAATCTCACCTTCTGTAAAAAGGTACCTGACTTTCTTTGTGCTGCTTTCTTCCGTCTCCATTCGAACCTGCCTGCTGTCCGATGGTTACGTGTTCTAAGCCTGTGGGTTTTTGTTTTGGCAGGTGATGAGGAGAAGAAGTATCGGAGGAGATGGCAGCTGAACTAAGACCTCTCCCTCAACACACTCACACAGTTAGACACACAGCTACCCTCTTCCCATTTTTGAGCTAGGAAACGTTTCTCTCCCCTGCCCTCGTTCCCCACTTCTGCATGTCCAACAAACCACCACTAGAAATGAGGGGTGGCTTGCATGAGAATGAGTGTGAGAAAGTGAGAGCGCTTGTGCTCCTGCAAGCATGGCTTTGTGTGTGTGTGTGTGTGTGTGTGTGTGTGTGTGTGTGTGTGTGTGTGTGTGTGAGAGGACACAGACGGATGCAGACCTGTCTTTATAGTTGCAAGAGCAAGAAACAACTGCAGAAAAGAAAAATACAACTGGGCTCTGCTTTTTAAAGGTTTCTGCTCATCTTTTTGTTGTCTGTACAGTACAAACATAGTGGTGGACTTCTGGGGGGAGAGGGGAGGATGGGGGAACAGACATTGATAATACTGGGTGGGGTGGGGGTGGGAGTTGGGGTTTTAAAATCAACACAGAGACTGAAAGAGAGACTGAGAGGAGAAGAACCAGATGGACACACTGACAAAAAAGCAAAAGCATCAAGGAAAGGACGAGGAAGGTGAGAACAGCCTGGAGGCGCTGTGAGGAGAGAGCCACGGTACCCACGCGTGTCCACAGAAGCATCATTATCAGGAGGCGCTGCCCAGGCTTCTGCCATCACACTACTGGCAGTGAATTCCAGCCAGCTCTGGCCTTATCAGCACAACACAACTGTTTCTCTGGCCAGTTTGTCACAGCGCTGCTCCTTCATCACTCTTCTGTCGTTTATGCTCAGTTCCTCTCCTTCGGCCTGTCTCTGCTCTCTCTTTGTCTCTTTCTCGCTCTCTGTGTGAGGAGGCAGCTGTGGGCCCGGGGTCGTGACTGTCGGGCTCTTTGGTGGGGTTGGGGTCGCTCCGCCTAAAGGTGTGAATAGCTTTACGCTGCTTGGCTGCTTCCTTTGGCTCTAAATTCGAGGGGCTGAGGTCGGCTCACACACTGGGCAAAGAAACGAAATTTTAAAAAGTCAAACAGCAACCAAACCAGCAAATCGGTAGAGTAGTTGTGATCCAGCTCACTCAGCTGGCCCTCTTTAGCTTCACTATAATGTCCTTCTGCTTCTTTGCTGCCACTGGAAAATCTCTGCGAGTCATTTCATGTAAAGGTTAAAGGTGGACGGGAAACTGATGCTTCAGGATTCCTGCGTCATGCCTTTAATCCGCTGTGTCACACCCTGAACCAGCGCTGAGGTGTGTGTGCGTTATAGCCTTACTTGAATAAAGTTGTCTAATTTGATGTGATAGGCTTTTTTCCCCCGTCTGAATCGCACAAACGATGTAGTTTAAAGTAAGTTAGAGAAGTAAGTGGCTCGTCCCAGCGTCACGTGGACATTAACAGTGTAGATATTAAGCACATCCATGCCTTACACAGCCCACTGCACCTCCACATTAAACATGTGGTCCCGATGAATGTGTTTGCTGACCTTTAATGAGCTCGTTACCCATCACTACCACTTTGCACTCGCGTGGCCGGACCGTGATTCTCACACTGATCATGTGAAGTCTTAAAGACTCTGAATGTGGCGTGTTTTTTGGTTTTCTTGTTCTGCTTTGTGCGCTGCTCCCTCAGCTCCTCCTGCTTTCTCAGTGCTATAGCATTTCATTTGGGTGTTTTATAATTCTTAATAATAATAATGTGTTTGACTGAATGAACCCGCAGGGTTTGGATTGTGTCTTTTAAGTCTTAATTCTGGGTTTTGTGTGGGGCCCTGGTGCTCTGTGGACGGGGTCGGCTGTGTTTTTGGACTCTTATTGCTTCCACATGCTGCAGAGAAGAGCGTGTACACATTTTTAAAAAGTCTTTGAATAGGTGGAATAAAAATGGGAATCTGCACACTGTGTCCCTCATACTTATTAAAGCAATGATATGTTGTGGCTGTTGTGTGTTTAAAGGTAGAGCTGCAGTGATTGGTTAAAAACACTGAAGCACTACAGCCATTAAAAAAACAAACACTTTGAAGTTTAGCTGAGCTCCCCTTCGAGGTCATCTTGTCGCGTACCTCAGTCCCTGGAGGTGCTCTTCTGACCACTTGTATGTTGTCATATACATGTGGTGATGAGAGGTAATGGTGATCATCTGAAGGAGGACGGTAAACAACGTGAGCCGAGGCTCGTGCCGCCGCTCACCTTAGAAGCGTTTTGGCCGTGCAGACTTTGGGAGCTGTCTAAAAACAGCAGCTGGGTAGAAATGAGTGGAGGTAAACCTCATCCTGGAGCAGGAGCTCTGCAACACAGTCATCTTCTTTGTGTTCTGACCAAACAATTACTATATTCAGCAGACCTGGTATATTAAAAATGGCTTTTACTTGCAGCACGGGACTTAAGGAGGTTTGTTTCATTTTTTTAAATTGAACTGGGAGTTATCAACACAGTGTGCAGATCTTTTCCCCCTTTCTCCTTTTCAGACAGCATTTCAAACCCAGTACTTTTTTCAGTGTGATGCAGGAAATTTACCCTTCAACACAATCCATCCAGTCTGCAGCTGTTGACTGTGGCGTATGCAGCTGTGCTACACACTCGTTTTGTTGCTTGGTGATGGGGTTGTTTTTTTCTCGCTCCAGGGAATAGCTCGCCAAAGTATAGATGTTTCCAGTTTCGCATGCTCTCTGGGGTCATTCTTGGAATGCACAGTAGGAAACTGACTTAAGTAGACGAGGCAAATTAAAACAAATACACTATAAAGTTTGTTAAAACACCTCACCAGTTTTAATATCTATCTATATATATATTAAAAAATAGGTTTTAAGAGCAGACTAGTCCTTTAACTATAGACCAGAAGCTGGATTGTGACTATACTTGACACAAAGCAGCCTTTATGTTAAGGTTGAGCTTTTCATGATTTCCCGTCACCACCGTGTGAATGTGGCACCTCTTTCCAGACCAGCAGATTCCACATCCCTGTCCCAGATCTCCAAGGCTCTGTAACATGCTGGCACGATAGGTCTGCGTAGCCTTGTTATTTACTACTGAATCCTCAACTCTGTACAGACGCTGAGAAAACGATCGCATGGAACCTTGTTACTGTAATAATACCCTATACAGTATATAATATTTAATTTTTTGATAACTTGCATCAATGAAAACCTACTTACAACAAGAGACGGACTTACAAGACTTCCTGTTTTTCTTTTTCTTTGGAGCACATGGTATCTAAGGACCTTTGTTTCTTGTCTGTTTTGGTTTATTTGTTTCCTTGTAGAATAGAAA
Organism: Diplotaxodon limnothrissa; assembly: GCF_057381915.1. Taxonomy (NCBI): domain Eukaryota; kingdom Metazoa; phylum Chordata; class Actinopteri; order Cichliformes; family Cichlidae; genus Diplotaxodon; species Diplotaxodon limnothrissa. The sequence goes on from NC_140605.1 coordinate 1,479,462, forward strand.
GGTTGTTTCTTCATGTTTCCATTTGGTTTTTACACTTGTGGGGTTTTGTGTCTTTTACTGTAGGGAGAAGAATATGATGATATCGTGTTTAGGATAGACGAGATTAACGCTTACGCTAATAAGTGGCAATGACATGGAACATTTCAGTGATAGCTAGCTGGTGTGAGGATACTCAAGAAATTGTGAACGAACAGTGTCTGGTTTACACTGAGCGATAAGCAGTGATGAATCCTGGGATATGAAGTTTCATGAGTGTACATTGAAGGGCTTGGTGGTGATGCAGGCTCTAGAGACCCCTTTCAGATCTGGGACGTTGCAAAGCTCTTCCAGCTTGGTACTCCGAGTCCTCCGCAGTCTGTAAAAGGCTAACCTCCTTTACTAACAGTGAAGGAGCGATCGGGTTGAGATGATAACAGCTGACTAGTGAACGTGCCTCTAGAGCCTGACCTCCACCTCTGAGAAATTAAAAGGATTCTCTGTGTTGCCTTGTTAATATTAATTGTGGACACATAATTTTATAAATGACAAAGACGTGGAAATAAAGATTATTTATCTTGTTATTTATTCAGAGGCTGTGGGTTTTTTGTTTAAATGGATGATTGTCAGTGCAACCCCCCCCCCCAACACTTGGGACAGTCTTCGATATGTAAATGAAAGCACGAGGCAATAATGAGCAGATGATTTGAATACTATAGCTGTGTCTCACTTCAGGGGCTGCATCCTTCGGTGGACCCGGCCCACGTAGACCGTGAAGGCCGGAAGTGCGAGGTTGTGAGATGGGACGGTCTAACCTTCAGGTTTGCGTCACCGCTGTCTCAGTGGAGTTTAATAAACTCAGCCATCTGCTCCTTGCTATCTAAAATGTAACAGGACACCAGAGTAAACTCTTGACCATCAGATTTACTCAGGAACAAATCAAACACTGAAAAATATCATGTTTGTGCCGGGAGGTCGCTGTTCTCGCCGGCTCCAGTGAGCCTTGAACCCCAGTCAGCTATCGAGCTGGTGGGTAACAGACGTCTCCGAAAACATCGGAGCGCTTTTGCAAATGTGCGATGTCTTGATAAACTGAGCAGATATTTGAAGTTTGCACAGCTACATACTCGCCTGAAAATATCTTAAAAGTTTATTTTGTGGCCCAGAAAGAATAATATTTCAAACTTTTTAGCCACGCTCCTCAGCCATTGTTTGAAAAGTATTTTTATATTATTATAAAAATACTATAGTAATTAAATTATTATTCAAAGTATTGAAAAGAGTAATATTACAACTAAGTAGCGGCCGCCATTGTTGGAAACTGGAATTGGCTGCTGTGCTATGAATTCTGGGATCTGGTGGTCCACGAAGGACACACCCCACCCATCCTCCAAATCTGGGGAAAGGGAGGACGCATTTGTCTTCGAATTGGGACAGCCTTCGGCGCATCGCTGTGACGTAATCAGCCTTCAAAGGCGGCCCCTGAATTGAGACACAGCCTATGTTTATTTTCAAAATAGTAAAGACAACATAGTTTGAGGCCAACAGGTGCATTTCAGACAAATTAACCACTCGGACGTGCGGAGAATATCCCAACCATGAGACGACCCCCTATCAGCAAGCACCCGGTGACTGTGGGGGGGACCTGCCGCAGAACCAGGATCAGGGAGGGGCGGCCATTGGCTGAGGGACATGGGACAAAAGACACTCTGTGAAAGAGATTAATAACAACTAATGATTAAATGCAGTGTGAAGAATCCTTAATCAGCCACATTATAACAGGATGGGTCAACAACGAGTTTAAATACTTGGGCCTCTGCCAGTGTTCAGAAACGAAGAAGCCTCTTGGACGGGGGTGAAATGTCTTCACAAACCTAAAACAAATCCAGTTGCCTTCATTCAAGAACGTCAAGAGCACCGTGACCTGGATGGACCCGTACGGTCAATCCTCTGAGTTTACGAGCAGCTCTTTACAAGAGTCGTGATTTATTACAGTTTACTTTTAAACGTGTCACAAAATTAAAAAAGGAAACAAAAAGTATTTATTTCTATGAGGTCATTTCTTATCATAATCTAGGAACATAAGGACAACAGCAGAATGCTGCTTCAATGACACTGGAAACACTGCTCTGATAAAACCGTGTGTGCCCTTCACATGCTTCACATTCTCACACAGTGAAGGAGCTCTGCCAGCAGGAGCGGCTTTCTCTTTGCCGTGAACCGAAAGCTCTTGTTCAGTTCAACTCTGCAAAGATACAGATGTAGTGGCCATGATTTCAAATGCAGTCAAATCCACTGATTTTATTATTATTGAATTTAAATCAGTGGAATAAAACTGAAGGACAGCTATGGGACCAGCAGGGGGAGATGTTGCATCGCATTCCTGGTGCATCTGTGCTGTTTACTAAGTGGGCCTGTCAAGATGCTATATGTAGCTTTTATTCTGCAGCAGCTGCACTGATTGTGTCCTATAACACCAAGGGAGAAAAAAGACCCAACAGGATGAAATTAAGTTTCTCCATCACACTACAGCCTAGCAGCACTTTCCACTTCTCCAGGAAACCTAATCACCTGCACACACGTGCCAGATATGCTTTCTCAGACCTCCCATGTGAGAATGGCACACATGCACGCACATTGTCTCCAGAGGGGGAAGTTCCTCTCAAGGGCCGCAGAGGAGGATCTCATTAGTATTAGGTTGTTTTTTCCAGCAGGACAGCTGCAAGACAGCATTCAGCAGAGACGCTGTCCCAGTGAAAGGCAAGTAAACACACAGGCCAAAGATAGGAGTTGGGAAAACTAATGGAAAGACTGCAAATTTTTAGAGCTGATAGCAAAAGGTGTTTGAGGAGAATTGTTGCGTTTGCTTAAAGTGAATCCTGCCAGGATCCTGTTGCTTTCATATCAGCAGGAAGAGAATGTCCGAACTGTGGTTTAAGACGTCCTGTGAGACGAGACCACAGCGTTATTGCTCTGAAAACACACACCTCTGCTTTCATTCTACATGTCGGCATGAAAACTGAATAAAATGAATGTCTATGAAAGAAAAAGCAGGTGAAATAACAGCACCCCTGAGGCTAACTTGTAAAGCATCAGCAGAAAGAAGGATGAAATTAAATATTATTCTACTTCAATGTCCAACTGACTCACACACTTTTTTCTTTTTTGTGTGAAGCTGTTTCCAACGATTATGTCTTTGTGAAAAAGACCATATTTGTTAAAATGCAACCATGCAAGACAAGAAAAAATAAATCGCTAAGGCTAAACAAGCTCCGACTCAAGCAGGGATCCCTGACCTTTGATAATGATCTGGTCATGCCACATGCCTTCTTTGAACTCGTTTCATACGCTCAGTCCTGTTATGCACATACAAGGCTGTGCTGCGGCCGATTTGCACCATGACTCATTTGAAAACAAGCAGATGCTGCTCACAGTCCAGCAGGCTCTAAAAAACAGGAATGGCTGGGAAAGACTTGAAATTTGAGGAGCGATTGCGCTGCGAGGACATTGTGCCCCTTATCCCATGGTGTCAGCCCGTGTTGTGCTGTGAGGCTGGAGCTGTTGCCAAGAAACCAAATTAACTTGCTGTGAACTTCCACGCGGCTGTGACAGAGAAGTGAAGAGCTCAGAGGCTGTGGCACATGTGCACCACTTACTGCAGCTTTACAACTCAGAAGCCTCCAATGTACTGTACGATACAGCCGGCTGCAGTTTAAAGATCGTTTAAGATTCTGCTCTGAAAACATAAGAGATTGGAAAATGAACTGACAATTAATATCTGTTTAGTTTTAATAGTTCCAGCTTCTCAGGTGTAACAATTTGTGGCTTTTAATTGAAACTATTTTAAAATAATAATAATTTAATCATTTATTAACTAACGAATTAATAATAATTATTTTTATTTGGCTTTTATTTATGTCTTATGTGATAGTATTATTTATGTACAGTACTGTGTGTCAGCTGTTTGTTTTTAAAGTGCTTTATAAATAAAGATGATGATGATGATGAAAAACATATGGTGTTGATTTTACTTTAGCCCTCTAACACTGTCTGACTCCATGCATTTATATTACCTGCAGTAAATCCCATCAATCACTGAACTAACCAAGAACTAACCAATTCATGTATAAAATAGCTAAAAGTTTTGATTTATTCTCATCGTGCAAAAATGAATTCTTAACTACACGTTAAGCTTCTGTGCTAGTGTGACGTTCATATTTATAGTGTGGATTTTATTTAGGTTTAGCATTTACTATCTTATACATGTAAGTAACATTTATTTTTATAGCAATTTTCTAGATGAGGCTCACAAAGTGCTTCACCACAGTCGACCAATAAAAACACAAATATTAAAAGGAAACAGTATCCACTAGTCAAAAGTGAGCCTGTGCGAATAAAGCTTGAGCTGCTCACAGGTCTCATAGTGCGGACACCATCATCACACACACTTTCTCCTTTAGTTTTCAGCCAGTGAACAGAGAACAACAGCTGGTTTGGTCAAAAGATTTCAGTGACCTGCATGTTAGCTGTGGCTCTAAGACACAGGTGTCCAACTGCAGGCCTCGAGGGCCGGAGTCCTGCAGGTTTTAAACGTGTCCTTGATCCAACACAGCTGATTTAAATGGCTAAATTGCCTCCTCAACATGTCTTGAAGTTCTCCAGAGGTCTGGTAATAAACTAATCATTTGATTCAGGTGTGTTGACCCAGGGTGAGATCTAAAACCTGCAGGACACCGGCCCTCGAGGCCTGGAGTTGGACACCCCCGGTCTAAGAGTTTGCTATAGTGTAAGCAGGTGTTTGACCGATCAGAGCCCTGAAAGTGATCACCAAGATGTTAAACTGAAGTCTGAACTTCATGGGAACAGATGTGCAAAGATGACAAAAAAGGTGTCAGATGAGAACACTTAGTAAGCAGCCCCACAGCTGTAACTTGGACCAAAAACGCCTTACAGTGACTTACAGTAGTCTGACTGTGTGAAACAAAGGCCAGCATTCGACTGAGGCGGGTAACATTTCCTAAATGAAACAACTATTAAAATATCTTTATCAAAACGAAGAGCCTGGTCAAATGTATGTGCCGACTGCAAATACAGATTTTGCAAATTCAGGACATGTGACTCTGCTACATGTGAGCTCAGTTAACCCTGGGATTATTGCCACTGACACTGGAGAGAGATGGGATACGCCCAGAAAGTCCATCATGAGGATTGCGATCCCAAAGAATGACTCGCATCCACCCGGGCCTGCATGTTGTTAATCTGCTGTGATCCATCTTCATGCTAGCTGCAGATGTTTAAATCACAATCATTAATTGTGCTGTGCACATCTCGTGAGACTGTAGTCAGCCATGACGGCGTGCAGCGTCTTCCATCGCTGCTGTCACACAACTCGGACACATCTGGTGATGTGTGAAGACAAACACAGAGGTGATGTTTGTACTGTGTGTTCATCTATTAGTAGGTAGTTAGAAGAAACAGCTGACTTTAAGCTGCCTGATGGAGTGTCTTCATGAAGAATTTTAGTGATGATATGAAATGAAAGTGTGAAGTTGGCGCCAGCACTTGTTTGAAATCGCACCTCCTGATGCCAAACTACGTCACACAGATTCCTACTGCAGACTGCAGTAAACTAAACATCCATTCATCAGACTGACACGTTTCAGCCTGAGCGAGGTGTCTCGACTGAGATAATAAATATTTAAAGTCTTCCTCAAACGTGTGTTTGACTTTGTGCTACACCACTTTGATGTCTCGCTTGAATGACGGATGTGCAAAAGTTTCACTTTGTCTTTTAAATACGTGTGTCATCACTCTGGGCTTTTTAAGAAGGAGAAAGGTGTAAATGCTGTTTATTCCATGCTCCAATCCAGCTCCGTGAGCTCAGGCACGCTGACACTCACCACAGCTCTTTTATGATCATGTAATCAAAGGTTCTTCAAAAACAGATGTTCTTACATTCAGACTCTTTGACTGTAATATAGGGTGTACGGCACGCATACGGCACACAGTATGTGCAGTATTTGGCATTAGACTTAAACATATTAATTCATAAGCCATCCAGAAATGTTCCTCTTTGCTGTGGAGCGTACTCGTTTGATATCACCAACAGCAGATGTGTGACAGGTTTACGATAAAGTCCTGCTGGTTCAAGTTCACACAGCACTGTAGCCACGCGCACGTCTGCATCACAACTGCAAAGACAGGACTAAAGATTATTTAGAATTGTTAACGTCATGTATTTTTTAATTGTGTTTTCTGCAGTCTGTGTCGTGGATCCTGGGTTTTTGTAAGCGTTTCCTGTGTACTCTCTTTGTGTAGCAGAGATTTCTCGACTGGTTTCTTTATGGTTACTTTGTCAGTGTAGTTTTGCTACGTATTACAGTCTAGCTTCTGTTTTTGTTTTAACTCCGTGAGTTTCACTTTGTCCTGCTCCCCCGTGTGTCTTCTTGTTAAGTCCCTGTCTCTATGTTAGTTTTCTTTTGTTGTGTTACTTCCTGTTTTATTTTGTTAGCAGTCGTCGCCTGTGTCTTGTTCCTTGTTTTACTTCCCCCTTTCTTGCTGTCCTTGATTAGTTTCAGCTGTGTTTAGTTCCTTGTCAGACCTGACCTGGTTTGTAAATGCTCTAAAAAAGCTGCCTGTTAGTGTTTCCTTTGGAGGTACAACGACAAAAAGATGAACGCGAGCAAACACAAAAACAATGTTTCCTGCTGAGTTGAACCCTCTTGTGCATTTCCCTACCAGTACTGCTATTAAATGAAGACTTACGTCAGCTTAAACGTGTCTTAGAGGACATGATGGATCCACTGCAGCAAAAGGCCTGATACCAATTCGATGGAAGGCTGAGCTTTGCCCTGCCAGCAGTGCACATAATTAGATATATTGATTATGGCGTTATCTGTGACTAGGAGGATCACTGGGTGCACATAGGAAGCAACTGCAAAGTGTTTCATTTAATAAACCTTTTCAAAGTCTGTATTACACAGTGATGCTAAGCTTTCTAAACACCTTGAGTCTCAACAGGAAGGTCAGCTGGGCTCTGAGTGCTTATGCCAGATGCACATTTCATGCCTCATAACATGCTCCATATAATTTTTACCAAAATATTAGGAATGATTTTATTACTGCACTAATACTTCACCCCTACTATTTTTGACATTACATAACAATTATATGGAGTATCTTATGGGACATAAAATGCACATATGGCATCTTACTATTTCTTTCTAATATTTCCCTACTGGTAGCTGCATTGTGCTACATCACACACCATCTCTCTCTTCTTCCACTGGCCACCTGACCTCCTTGAGACCATTCGATGCTATTGCGGTACAGTACTGAGCCAACTCATTTTTTAATATTTTGCTTCCAAGGAGCCAGACGTGTAAGTTCTTTAATGCTGAGCTGAAGCTCTTCAGTTGTTCTTACTGTTGTTTGTTAATCCACTTAACACTGACTTCAGAATTGTACAAAAGGCGTAAGACTCAGTGGATGAACCAGTGATAATGCCAACCATCACAGTTAACAGGCACGAATAGTATGTTTGCATAAACAAGATCATTTCTAACAGCTATTAACGTAGGGCGGCCATATTTTGATTTCCAAAAAAGAGAAAACTTGGCTCACTCATGAAGAACTTTCTTAAAGAAACATAAAATCGTTCCGGGCATTTTGACTAGAGACCGGCCCCCCAGGTATGAAAGCCATAACCCTAACCCGCTGTGGTGACAGTGATGTACAGTCTTGTTGGTATATGTGTGATTTCTATACATTTTACATCAGATAAAAACTTTCAGATGATTATTTATCAAAAGTGAAACATTTTAAATGAGAATAAAGAAAAGTATTTCTGAGTTATTTTTATACATCGGCGAGCATCTGGCCAATCCACCACCTTTCATTGTTTATACCGGTATGCCCGATGGCCATGTCAGCTATGGTCGTTAGGAGGGAAATTTCTTTTGCAGTGAAAGAAGGACTTGCGCTTTGGGGTCGTTTAAACATCATTTGGCGCGTTCCTGTGCGCTGTCTGTGAGCGCAGAGCACGCGCCCACAAAGCAAGTTTGGGGATGACGTCACACACGGGTCCTCTGGACATTTTTATCAGTCTCGAAAATCCCCACGGACAGAACGTGAAAAGAGGACATGTCCGGGGGAAAGAGGACGGTTGGTCAGCCTATATTAACTGAAAACTTGACATAGTTCACCACTGTGTGCAGTGCGTCTTTTTTTTTAGTTGAGGAAACTGGACAAGTAGAGGAAGAAAAAGAAGAAGTGGCAAACCTTAAAAAACCCTCTTTAACAGTGTCTGCAAGCCACGTCCTTAAGAAATGGGGAAAACATCCGGTAAAAACCCGGACACAGAGCCTGAGAGCATCCAGTCCTTCAGCTGATCACCTGCTGTTCACTGAAGTGCTCTTAGTGATAGGGAGGCATTTATTTCATAGAATCAGCCAAAGAAATGCGAAGAGCTGGATGTTTTACCAGCATCCGGTGGAAAATGTGGGCCAGCAATTAGACTGTTTCACCGACTGCTTCTCTTATCTCCACTAATGAGTCAGACCTTCCCTGGAATTTTGTTTCTGGGGAAACGAAGCAGGATGGCCAGCAGAGGCGCTAATCACACTGCTGTACACACAGTGTTAGATGGATGGATGATTATGGCAGCTCCACATCTGTGCTTATAAACCCGGTGATCTAATCCGGGACACACGTTATTCTATAACGCCAGGAGTCTGGCTGCTTTGTGTGAGGTGAATAGTGACCAGTAGCGCCAGTATCGGAGTTTTCCACGGCCGTCGGCACCGACTGGCCACGCTGCGGGAACAGGGCGGATCTTAGGACCCACGCTTTCATTCCTCGTCGAATAACAAAAAGTTAGGGGGGCGCTCGGCGTGCTGTGGACGTGCTACACAGCAGTCAGAGTGTGTCAAAGTGTCTGTGGTCAGCCCCTTTGCTGCTGCTGTGCTCCCATTGCAGTGGTGCAGCAGCAGTCAGCTGCAGGGCTGCGTGTGTGTTTGTGTGCGCGATCTGCCGCGGGGTGTCTTCACTACTCTGTGGCTGCACTGTAAACAAACCGAGGCGAGTGTAGGCTGGTCCGCCCGTGCTTTCCGGAAACGATGGTGCAAAACACGGGACACACCTCGGGTCAGCAGCCACACGCAGAAGCCCGACGAGGTGCCCGTCTGTGAACAAAAGGCAGCGAAGAGAGCGACTCGAACAGGCACCGCGCGTCCGAGCGGGACAACCCTCTGAATCCGGGGCTCGAGCACGCACCAGCGCTCTTTTTCTGTTTTGTGGGTAAGTGAAACTTTTTCCTCTAAATCCTCGCGTGGTGTGTTCCCGTCGGGTTTCAGGGCAGTCGCCGTGGTGTAACACAGGTACGCTGGTGTTGTTGTGCAATGCAGATGGAGCTCCCCGCACGTGCTTTCTGACCGTGTTTTAATGATGTTCAGTGGATCGCTCGCGTGGGTCACTGCAGTTTGTTGCACTGAATTTTAAGCGCTTTTGCGCCCTCGAGCTGGAAGCTGCACCGAAACGCAACGTTGCGTGACGTGCCGCTTATTTATGTCACGCACCTGGCAGAACATGATGTGGCCTTGCACCAGACACACGACGTTTGTCAAGAATCTAACTGTGCAAACCAGAAACTTAGATTCCAGGGTTACTGTGGAGGGCCCGGTTTTAGCCCAGTTCCACACTGGTATGTCTCATGCGATCACAGATTTCCCTCTGTGAGCCACAAGCTGTAATTATTTATTGATTAGAGAGCCAGCAGAAGATGAATCCTCGAAATGAACACGTGTGAGTTTGAAGTCCTCATTTGTGGAATTTAAGGACTAAATTTCACTGCTTGCAGCCTCTCAAATACGAGGATCATATGTTAGAATTCAAATGTCATTGAAAGGACAAGCTGACTAAATGTGAACTTTGTCCTGCGGTTAATGATATAGTTGCAACGAACGGTGCTCAGCAGGGCACGTCTGCGTGGATGAGACAGGACCCCACTGTCAGAAGATCTCATTTTAAGATCATTAAAAGATTTCAATCTCACCTGTAGCTCAGAGTTAAACTTCTCCCAGTTTTGTTGGGTGTGATTGAAGGAGCTTCCAACTGGAGCGCAGAACACTTTGCATTGACAAATTATGAGGTGGGAAATCATCTACTCAACCAGAGCTGAGGAACTTTGAGCTACACAGAGACTGGGCTTTCTAGACACATTCATTTTGACCTGCCTGCACTCGGTGTGACTGTCGTACCAGCTCATAAGGCTTGTTCTGAGATCTTATCCCTAACAGCAGGGAGCCACTCGGCTTGCCCGGAGAAGGACTGTTTGCTCTCACGCTTTGAGGCACGCACCTGAATTTTTGAAGTCGCTTGAAGGATAGCTTCCAAATGAACAGACTCATTCGGTGGTACACCTTGGAAAAACAATCAGCGAGTGGCTGAATGACACACAAATGGTTGCAGAGTCGTCTCTGACTTCCTTCCTAACCCCAGCCTAAACAATTAGTCAGGCATGGTGTTTACTCAGCGCAGAGAAAACCAGTTTCTGTTTGGCTTGGTCGACACTATGATGACTTGAATCCCCGCAGGCACAGTAACTAAAGTGACTTCAGCTGAACTGGCCGGAGGCTCTGTTGCAGCGGTGCTGACGTATTGCGAGTTTGGTTCCTGAGCAGCTCAGCTTCCCTCTTTTGGGCTTATTTAGTGTTTGTTTTTCTATGCAGCACCTTTTGCACTGGATCCCAGGAATGGAAGCTGGAAACAGCTTTTTAAATGGTTCTCCAGTTTGAACAAAACATGTGCACAGGTGATGGCTGCATTTTGGTCTTTGTCAAGTGATGTGCCCAAAAATGAGCCATGCATTGCCAAGAGTTGTTTGTTTAGAAGCATATTGCAGATATACTTTGATTAAAACAAGATCTTATTTCATTATTTGCTTTTGCATGGATTGCTTCGGTTTTCCTTGCACGCTGCTTTTTTCCCCACTGAAGGTGCCGATGGCTTAAACTGGAACCATAGCAGAGACACAGCTCAGTGACTAAAAAGGAGGACATGTCAACAGCTCCCAGCTCCTTCAGCCCCTCTGGGAAATTACTTGCATGAGGCTGGGAGGAGAAAGAAATATGTATTTTTTGTGTGTGTGTGTGTGTGTGTGTGTGTGTGTGTGTGTGTGTTACCATTAGTGTTTTAAATAAATCTTAAAAAGATTTACATAAAGGCCTGAACATCGTTCTGCGTCGCTCTGTGACTGCTCGCAGCTGGTTGGAGATGACGACCACTTGACCCTGCAGCTCGTCATTTTGGATCATTTGTGGTCATTAAGTGTCTGTAGAGCTTCAAGTAGCATCGTTTGATCAAATCAAGGCCTTTCTGTTTGTTTGCATGGTGGTGTGTCTGCTGCTCACTGTAAGAGAGCCCGGTGATCATCATCAGGTGGAGATGAGCTACACCTCTACATGTTTGTGTGTGTCAGCCATGAAGGTTCACAGATTTGGATCCAAATGGAAATCTGTGCCTGACCTTTGACCTGGACTGGTGAGACATTATTCTTGGGATTTGATGCTTTGATATTCAAATAAAGCCTCTATGTAATACACGAAGAAGTTCAGTTACACACAGCCTTTGTTCTTGGGTTGTTGGGTCTTTTAGGAGACATCAGCCATAATGAGTCATTTTGCAGGAGATGGAGCTGTATAAATACTGTCACAGATAGTGACAGTAGTCTTCCTCACCAGAGATATAAGACAACTCATTACGTGCATCTCAAGTGTGTTTTCCAGTCTGGAGAGTGACGCTCAGGCCTATTTGTATCCACGCCAAAGAGCGCTTTATTTGATGTCTCGCAGGCTTTCATGTTACAGCTGTGAGGAGCGAGCAGCAGCTGTACTCGCTGTAGTGATTCTGCCTCCTTTGTAGAAGCTCCCGGTGTAATGTTGCAGAGTTTCACTCTGTCAGAACGACTCTAGCGGTGTAGGATGAATAGACGCATGAAGTAATTGTAACAGGTGAGCTTTCCAACAGGGCTGAGATGACCGAGTTAAAGCAGGTTAAGACGAGTCTGTGTCCCGCTCTGTTTTATGTATTGTTTCCTGTTCCTGTTGATGGTGCTTTCTGGATATTGGTCACTTATCAGCGCGGTACAACGCAGGGCGTGGTCTATATCCTGCTAATTCATATATTGAAGATTCAACTTACAAGTCTGAACAATGAAGCCAACATGGAAACACTAATGACTGCAGTTCCTCCACAAAAAGTAAGTCAGTGCTCTCAGACTCCATGTTTAGGCTAAACTAGCAGTGAAAAACATCTTTACTTTTACTCTCTATACCTAACTGTGTATGCTGCAGTATTGTTTGGTTTGGTCAAATTGAAGTATTCAATCATATTGAAAAACAAATCGTTCCATATGCATCTTTATATGCTAAAACAGAGTAGCTCCAGCCCACAGCTTGGTACTTGCTGGGTTTGCAGTTTGTCACACAAACTAATTAGATTAAAAACGAGGAATCTCCATATTTAGGATAAGTGCTCAAAATCAGTGAATGATGACATCAAGCACAAACTTACAGGCAGCCTGAGCTACATTCTTGTGTGCCGAGCTGGGCTGCTCAGATCATGATGGTCTGCACAGAGTCAGTCAGAGAACCAAACACAGCTAACACTGAATAAAAGGGTGGGTGAGGTAAAGAGACACCCCCCCCCCCCCCGTTTTTGCTCTATTCTCCAGGTAGCAAGTTGTGTTATTTTACTTTTTAGAGGCGAGAGGTGTAGAAAGTGAATCCTCATTAGTTCATTCTGCACCTGGCACGCAGCTATATCTGCATATTGGCCTTTATCATTCAAAGCACGATCAGTAAGGACTCCGGGGGTCCTCAGATCTCTCAGTTAACCTCATCCAAGTGCTAGCCTGTACTCCACCCCACTTGCACTTCTCGCTCGTTCTCATTAGTCTGTGTATGAGAGACAGCGGCACATCTTAAGACGGCCAAAATTAAAGTATTGATTAGTATGTTTCTGTGGCTTTCCTGAAGCTTTGGCTGCGTAACCACATTGTGATTTTACAGAAATCCATACGGTTCGATATAGTAGTACTCTTAGAAAGACACGTTGTTGTCAGACTGGCAGTATGACAGAAATGCAATAAATTTGTTTCCTAGAAAAATAACACAAGTAGCTCTTAAATCCCTGTAAGTTGTGTCTGTATTCATGTCCTGCTAACGTCGTTCTCTCGCACGGTCCCAGGGCCGGGGAGCTAACTGAAATAAATGTGTGGTTGAGTGTGTGCCTGCCCTCTGGAGACGCTGATCTATGCTGAAAACTCCCCTGCAAACCCCGACATCGGCTTTCCCTCTGCAGCACTGGTCACAGCGAACACCTTTGGGTTTAGCCTTACCTGCTCTGAGCACTCACCACCTGTTCCATATTTTTAGCTCACTTCATTTCCTTAAAGAGGGCCTGACAGTACACAGGGAGATACTCGTTTAAAGTGAAATGGTACAAAGATAAAAATAGTTAATGCATATCTCAAGTTATTTCAAGTGAATGCCCACACACTGGCAGAAGGTTCTGTCACCCAACCTACATGTGGCAGCTATGTGAAACATGTAGTAGTAATGAGACGGGCTTAAACAGATGGTATTGTCTTTGTTTACATCAATTTTCAAGTGATACATGGGTAGACTTGGGACCAGGTATGTTTTGCACTAAACAGGGGGTGTTTGGCATGCTTCAGCTCCTAAATAAATGGATTGGTTCCATGTCGATATAGATGGAAGTGCCTGCTTTGCAGTCCCTGATCATTAGCGATAGCACAGTATATTAAGATACACGGTCCCAATGTGTAGTAACTGTAATCTGATTTTCAATCTTTCAAATTAAGTAATAGTGTCATTTGCACATGCTTCTGGTCATGCTATCACTGTGGCTCGTGGGATAGCAATGTCAGTCAGTCCGTCCACCACACCGGTGAAGACTGGGCTGTATTCATTCCTTTAATTATTCCTGCCTTGCTGAGGATTCGAGTGTTTGCTAATCGACGGTTGCACAGAAGTTTGGTTCAGACATTCATATCCACCGTGAGATAAATTGTATACTGTAATTCTCCCTTCCACCAAGATGCAGTACTTGGTTTACAGTTACTGTATTTTTCGGACCATAAGGCGCATTAAACAAAACCAAACAGTCAGATAAATCAAACTTTCCTCAACTCATTCTTCTTGCTTCCTCCACTTCTGTACCATTGATTCATTAATGCTGAATCCTCTGCAGCTGTTCTATTCCCATGTTGTTGCAGTATATGAATGACTAACCTGGTATTGTGGATGGATTACCTCAGTTGTTCTCCTGACTGAAGTTTGGTCCGTTTACAGCAGGGGTGTCAAACTCAAATACACAGTGGGCCAAAATTCAGGGGCCAAATGTAATTAGGCTGCGGGCCAGAGTTTGACACCTATGGTTTACAGCATCCTGCCATGCCATTGCATTTGTCTCTAACCATCGGGAACCTTCACGTTAACTTTTATCGAGTGGAAAAAAAGTTAGCGTTCATCCTCCAGCTTCACTGTGTTTATGCTAACATAGCTGTGTCGCTAGCGATCACGTAGCACATCATTATATACCAGCTAGCCCAACTTCAGTAACCGTACAAACGTCACTGCTGTTTAGTTTCCTGTCTTCATTTATGTTGGAAGTGATAGCAGAGCTGTACGTTTGAATTTTTTCAGAAATCTCTCAGTCAGAACATGCTATATCATGTTTAGGTGGAAGCTAGCGAGCTAACTTCCTGCTAACTTCTAACTCTGTTAAGTGTAATAAATTCTGTTTTCATGGATGCCTGGATGTTAAACTTAATTGTTACACCTGGTAAAGCAGCAACGCTGATCATTTTATTAAAGATGAAAGAATTTAGACAGTTTTTAACTCTCAGTGATGCTGCAGTGTTCGTTTGACTTTGGGACCTGAAACAGATGGAGTTTAGGACCCAGATTCCTCTGCGAGGCTCCTGACTACAGCCGTGATGTTCCAACAATCCATCAAGCGGTGCGGCTTCATAGCTTAGCAAAGTCGTACTAAAATATTTTTGTCAGATCTTTGAGCGCCGTGTAGCACATAAAACCGGTTCGAGGTCAGTGAGCACAACCAGAATTCACACATAAGGCGCACTGACGATTTTTGAGAAAAATAAAGGATTTTAAGTGCGCCTTATAGTGTGGAAAATATTGTAATGTATCTCACAGCATGACAACATCAAAATCACAAATGAACACATTACAGAAGAAGTATACACCTTTCCTGCTGCTGTAAATTATCTGTGCAGACAGCAGTGGAGGTGGGGGCATTGCAGGTGGAGGAATCGATTCCCATGGCCATCACAGTTGTGATTTCAGCCGAGTTCTAACAAGGCAGCTTAAGATCTCCTCTGACAGTACGCTGCTCTTCAACTTCTCTATATGATGCTCTCTACTTTTTCCTGCTCTGGTGCTTTTGCTGTACTGCTGTATAAATATAATTCTGCAGGAACGATGGACCTACATGAAAGAGCTGGTAATCTTTTGATGAAAACCTGGAGGAGGAGCAGCATGTAACCCTGGGCCAGCTGACACCGGCAGAGGGAAGCCTATTTTTGTGAGAGTTGCAGAGAATTGACCAACCTCAGCTCCTCTCTCCAGGCTACTGCATCAAAATTTCTCTTTGTAGCTGGCATAAGGGTAGAGAATAGCAGACTTTTCAATGCTGCTGCTAACGTTACTTAAAAAGGAAGAGAAAGGCTTACAACCCATAGGGTTTCTTACATTTCTCGAGAATAAACTGGCTCTGATATCAGTGGGATGAAGGATGTGGCTGGCACGATGGAGTCATCACTGATTGCCATCAGCAAATGTAAAAAAGAAAGTCTTCTAAAATGTTGTTTTTATGTATATTGCCAGTTCCTTTTTTCCACTGCGAGGTTTCCTAATTACAGTGGCTGTGTGTGTTTCAGTGGCAGCTGTAACCTGCTGACAGATTCAGTTTATAAAGATATGAAGCTGAAACACTTCAGGTATGTTTGCCCAAAACTACCACTTAAAGGATTCATTGTTGAAATCGTTGCAGATGGTTCTTCTAGGTTTCGAGTTCATACCATACAACTGTGTCTTTGGTGACTTTGATTTGTCATTTCTTGTCTTTTAAATAATGTGTGTTATCTGCCAGTTTTCCACAAAGACTGAAAAATGTTGTAAAGACCCTCTCTGGGCGCGCCATGATTAAGTCATCGAGGGCTAAACATTTGCTTTCTGTCTGATATCAGCAGCTTGCTCGTGGCGCTGCCGTCGCAGGCCTCTGCCTGTGACCTTTCCCCACACAAAGAACATACCCACTTGTTCCTGTAAGGATCTTCAGGCCAGCTGGGGTCGTCTTTTTTTTCTTCACACATCAAATGCACATTAAGAAATCTGTTCCAAAGAGATAACAGCTGAACAATTGCCTTTGTTACGATGCTTACAATCCTGTGAAGGCCATATAAGCTTGGAAAAATGTCTTTTTTCCCCCAGCGAGAATTCTCTGAAATGCATTTCACAAAGGAGCTTATTGGCAGAGAAAGCCAAACCTGGTCACAGGCTGGAACGACCGTTACTCTCCGTTACATGTCAAGTGTAATGTGCAGCTAATTGCATTTATTAGATCATTATCCACAGTTGGAGGCCATGAACGTTAAGTCATGTTGTCACTGAGACGCCTGTAATCTCCACCCGTTCACACTGTCATGCTCATTAGACCGTAAAGACACACGTGCGCGTGAAACCGTATCGATGCGACCGTGTGCCGTGTAAGGAGAACACTGTCTTCACTTAATGCGCCGCTGTCTCATCTCAGAACATCAAGCCTGCACAAGACCTCTTACAGGCTGCGGCATATGAAATTTACACACCTGACAGCCATTCACAGCACAAGCACGATAACCTTTCTGCCAAATGGAAATGTCAGCGTCTAGATATATGCTTTGCTCTAAGGGAACAGGAGCCTGTAGTTGTGGGTGAATCAGATTACTGTCATCATTTTAATGCACATTTTTGGCCTTGCTAGCAGCGTAGCCAGACACGGCCAGACTGACATCATGTAAGTCTACGAAAACATCCAGCAAAGTTTTATTAGCTGAGAATCAAATAGCATTTTGTTTGTGTTTATTGTGTTTCTAATTTCAGCTTTTGTGTTGTTTTGGTAGCCTGTCCAACCAAGTGTGCGTGTCGGTGCATGCGAGTCTCCCTTCCCTGACTTTGGTTAAACGTGGACTAACAGTTTCCTTTTCACGTGTGTGTGTGTGTGTGTGTGTGTGTGTGTGTGTGTGTGTCATTCTGTCTGCAAACACGAAAGCTTAAAAATGTTGAATGATTCCTGTTACAATGGTGCAGAGTGGGCTCGTGTTAAGAATCCATTCAAATGTGGTCTTCGAGGTTAACTCGATGATTTATTTTATTAAAAGCTTTGTAACCCAGAAACTACGATTCTTGTGAGTTTGCTTTGCATCCACCTAATAGACGTATTTACACGTTGCATAATTCATTTACAAGCTTCCTGAATTTTTTGGGAAAACAAAATAAACTTGTGAACAGAAACCTTTCTTACTTTCAGACATACTGCTGCTAGTCTTGCTGGACATTGCTGTTGGGCAGTCTAACATTGTATTACAGAGTGCATAAACTGATAAAAGTAAGTGAATAACATTGCCGTATATTGTAACTGCTGATTATCTCATAGTGATACAGGTCATATGATCACTGCTGTCCCCGAAACAGCCGACCTGCTGTCAGGAAGGGTTTTCCTGTGATCGTCCTGGCACTGGGGATTTGGGTTCGGGTCCTTCCAGGCTGTAGCAGTCCATGACTTGAATGGTCTGAAGCCGTTTTAGCAGCAGGTGAAGGAGTAAAAGCATATCAGGCAGAGGTGGCAATATACACTTCTGAATTTAGGTTATCTCTTGCTCATGTCTTATGCGTTATTGACTGTAAGCTGCAGCCTCACCAGCCACTGTGCATCAGAGCTGACACAGCAGCGTCCCTTCCACCTGACCACAGGGTTCCAGCAGCAATGAGAATGGATAGAGATCACCGGGATATTGTGGCTCTTTGGGGGATTTAGTGTATCACTCTCAATGGGAAGGATGGATGGCTTCTCATTCTGCAGCAACACATTAATCCTCTGCGGGTTCAAATCATCACAGATTACCAGGATCCTCTTGAGAGCCGTAAGTGGGAATTTTAAGAGTCTGCAAGAGATGGATAACACTCGGTTTGTCTTCTGTATTAAGCTGCCGTCTCCGCTGGACTCAAGCCTGTGCTAATGCTTTCTAAAAGTAGGTCACCAGCTCGTAGGTTGTGCCACTGGTCAGCCTGAGCAGTGTCACGAGGACAGAGGGTGGAGCCGGCCTCACCTGAAAAGTCCTCTACAACACAACTCTGCAGATCAGGAGGGCGGGGTGGTCCCATTCCCGTCTGTCCTTATTAGAGAAACCCCTGTCGGGTAACATTTTCAAGATTCCAGGAAGGTCAGGCTTGTTGCAGGGTGCCGACTCATGAGTGTGAGCACAGGAGAAATAATTGGCTCATCCAACTTCCCTGTTTGGAGTTTCATATCCCGTGTAATCCTGGGCTTATAATGCCTGAGGTAACCAACACTGGAGAGGGTGTCCTGGATTTGTTTGGGACTGTCCCCCGGTGTATTTCTGTCCACTCACATTGATCGTCGCCCGTGGATCCCAGGGGCGGAGCTTCCTGCCCATCGCATGGGTGGACAAGAACGTGTTTAACAGGTTTATGGTTCCAGCTAATTGTGTCTCGTACAGGTGCCAGATAATCCTGTGGATTGAATGAAAGAGTTCCGGGGATTAGTCTGTGCCGG
The DNA here is from genome assembly GCF_057381915.1 of Diplotaxodon limnothrissa. Taxonomy (NCBI): domain Eukaryota; kingdom Metazoa; phylum Chordata; class Actinopteri; order Cichliformes; family Cichlidae; genus Diplotaxodon; species Diplotaxodon limnothrissa. The sequence goes on from NC_140605.1 coordinate 1,498,317, forward strand.
GCAAACACACTGCAAAGTGTGCAGCAAGTGTCAGCACCTGTGTGCAGCTCGAGTCTGTGACTTTAGTTCACACATCTGAACTTCCTGTGCTGACCTGGATATCAGAAATATGAACCTGTGAGTCTTTGTTTGGGAGGACGTGGTCTCAAAGGTCTTTGTTTTGTGTAATAAGTTACATCCTATAGATGATGTTTGTTTATTTTTTGTCATTTTCCCATCATGTTTTTTCATCTACATACTGAACAATTTCAGTCCCCACACACAAACCTCACAGCCCTTTGGTGCTTTCACTGGTTTTAATTCATGCCTAAATGTACACTTTATTTTTTTATTTACAAACTGTAATCATTGAAGTTTTCATCAGGTCACAGTTTCTCAGGGGGGAGTGGGGTGGCTCATTGCAGCATTTGGAGCTGTGGTTTGCAGAGTACTGCTGACTCTGAGACGTGTAGGAAACTGTCATCATTAGCTGTTGTCCCCCAAGAATAAGTCGTGTTTGACATCAAAAACATTCATCAGTCATAGAGATGAGAATATCCCTTAAATGTGCCCACAGTTGTTGGCTGATTACAAAGTACTCTTGCTGTTTCCAGAGGCCCTTAAGCTGCTGCAGTGTCAGTTGATGCAGATCAGTTCCGATGATTAGACTGTCACCACCAACCTCTAGTTGCACAAAAAGTGGAACATGGGAAAAGCCAAAAAAGCCAAATTCCTTTTGTTTAGAGAGCAACCAAAGTATCCCCTAATGCTTTTTCAAAAAACAAAGTGTGTGTGTGTGTGTGTGTGTGTGTGTGTGTGTGTGTGTGCGTGTAGACACAGAAACTATGTAAAATCCACACTGTGCCATAGGCTTGCTCAAAGATTCATCAGTAGCAGCCAGTTCACCAGCCAGAGACCTCAGGGTGCTTTATATTGTAAGGGACAACAATACATACAGAGAAAAACCCAACAATCATATGACCCCCTATGAGCAAGCACTTTGGCGACAGTGGGAAGGAAAAACTCCCTTTTAACAGGAAGAAACCTCCAGCAGAACCAGGCTCAGGGAGGGGCGGGGCCATCTGCTGTGATTGGTTGCGGTGAGAGAAGGAAGACAGGATAAAGACATGCTGTGGAAGAGAGACAGAGGTTAATAACAGATATGATTCAATGCAGAGAGGTCTGTTAACACAGTGAGTGAAGAAGAAACACCCAGTGCATCATGGGAATCCCCCAGCAGCCTTTAGGAGAAAGGAAAGTTTGAAGCCTAATCTTGAAAGTAGAGATAGTGTCTGTCTCCTGAATCCAAACTGGAAGCTGGTTCCACAGAAGAGGGGCCTGAAAACTGAAGGCTCTGCCTCCCATTCTACTTTTAAATACTCTAGGAACAACAAGTAGGCCTGCAGAGCGAGAGCGAAGTGCTCTAATAGGGTGATATGTTGATGTTATCCACCCGTCCTTCATTTGAGGCAGATGAAATGTGACAGGAGAATACCTGATCAGCCTGTAGGCTCATGGATAGTAGAGCAGCAAGGGAAGAACCTCTTTAGTGTAATATGAGTTGTACTCATTTGATGTTAAGTAGATGAATGTATTGATTTGTACTTATTGCGGCCTTCTATTAAACATGGGATAAGGCCTCGTGGCAGTTAAAACCCTGGAGTAAAAATGTGTTTTCTTGTAACAAGATTCTCACTGAGTAAAATAATGGTACTAATAGAGATTTTCTTACGACCGAACCACATAAAGTCAGTTTCTTCCCGCTCACTGTTCCCAGTCCTGGATGAGGAGCACAACATTGTTGCTGTTTGAAATTGACTCGACACTAAATTGGTCACAAATTAAGACAAAATCTTGCCACAGGCGTGGTCTTCATGATATTTATGTCAGCAGCTTGGCACTGATGGCTAACTGTGACACTAATGTGCTCAAATTGTCCATTTAGTGATTTCATTTTACAAATGAAGTTAATTTGATTTCAGTGCCCTTTTAATTAGACACCCAGTTATTACTGACATTTGTCTTTTAATCAGCTTTGAATGCTTTTTAATGGTGTGAACGTTGACAATGAGCTCAGGCTAGTGTAACGCTCCTCCTAGCACTGATCTCAACTTTGATTAGGACCAGATGCTAATAGCATGTAGCAGGATCCAAAGCAGCAGCATATACAAAGATGCAGCAGTCTGATGTGCACGCTGCTCTCAGCTCTGTGAGCGCAGGAGGCACCAAAGTTCAAAGAGTCAACTTGTAATTAGTGTGAATGCTTGAAAAGCATTCACAGTATTGTTCTTCTAATCTTTAAACTATTTTATTATCTATTCCGTACGTTTTTTGTACTCTATCTCCTTCAAAACCGTTCAACTTAGAAAAACCATTCAAACACCGTTAGATTCCTCTTCTTTTGGACATGACTGCTTCTATTTTTCTCATTTTTAACATTTATATTTTTAAAATTATTCAACTTTTTTCAACAAAAATTTCCCATGTATTTCAATGGAGAGACGCTTCAAATTCTCATTCAACTTACTCTTCTTTAAACTGTATCTACTTCCACATACATTGACGTAGAGCCACCATTCAAACTTTAAAACGAAGACAAGACGTTCAACTATCCAACTTGTATTTATCTTTTCAATATCTATTATACTTTTTCTTCAGTTCCAGTTTAAGTTTCATGATGTCTTTTCACCCGTTTCAGAGTTTATAATGGGTGTGTATGGGACGGAATGTTGGGGCTAGAGTGAGACAGCTCAACTGCTAGAGTGAGAGGAGCAAAAAAATTAATCTTAAAATCTTTTTTAAAACTGCTGCTGTGTCCACAGCGTTTACTGTACAGGTATGATTTTACCCTCAAAACGTAGCCATCGCTGTCCTCTTTCATCCAATGTGTTTACTATTGTACTAGGTGTTATGGTTCTTTCATAAATGTCACCAATGCACAGCTTCCTCCCTCCAACTCTTCCATAGACTCTAATGTTAAAATGGCTCAGAAGGTTCGTTTGAAAATCAGAAGAGCATGGTGTCTTTACACTGTCACCACGTCCATATAATATACTCCACAGGCATGAAAACTGAGAATTCAGTAGACTAGACATTGCTGTTGCTCACGGTGAAAGAATTTCGTCAATACGACTTGTACTTTTCATTTGGGAGCGATTTGTTTGGGGCTGACTTTTCTGTTCATTTTAAGCCGCAAAAGTGAGGTGCATGTCTGTGTCCGTGTGTATGGAGCCATTGGGTGCAGTCACTATAGCAACCAGGCTCACACCTGCCTGCTTAACGAGCTCTCTCTCTCTCTGCCAAGATTCATCTTAAACACTTCTCTTTCAACTGCTGCTGTGTCCACAGTGTTAAAGCCATCATTTTACCCTCAAAACGTATCCATCGTTCTTCTCTTTCCAACACCGTGTCTTTCAAAAGCTCAGAGATGTAAACCTTTAAAACTGTGTGGATCCAAGTGGAGGGCTCACATTTTAGTCATTCAGTGATTCAAAGAATATGAACTTTTAATATTCATTCAGGTGTTTTCTGACTCTAAAGTTTCTTTTCTCATTTCTTAGATTTTTCTAATTTACAATTAAAACATTTTCAGCTTTTTTCCAACTTCTTCTTCTGTGTAACCTTCAGCTTTTAGCAGTTCAGCACTTTTGTTTTCACGTTAAATTCGGGTTTTGTTTTTTTTTATCATTCAACATTTTTAACTCAAAATTCAGCAATTAATTCATTTCAGTGCATACATTCAGATTCAAGCATTCACACTGCAGTTTCTTCAGAAAATGCACTTTCTAGTTCACAGTCTGAGATAAGCCAAAGCCCGTTTCAATTGTTCTAATCAGAGAACCGACTTTGTTGTTAGTTTAGTTACAGCCAGTTCCAGTCCCGAGGCCACAGCAGGAGCACAAAACTGCTGCAGCAAAGAGAACGTGTTTGCTGCGCTGCAACAGAAAGAACTGTGTTGACCAAAGATAAATAATATCTTAGTCAGCCCACAAGTCACGGCCACAGTCGTGCTTAGTCATGCTAAAGCTTGCTAAATGAGCTTTGTGCTACAAGCCTGCTGCAGACTGTGTTACTCGGTCTCAGTGCACCAGCCTATACAGATGCTTATATATATATTTATATTGGCTTAACTCCAACAGCACACTGCCGTCCCTTTAATGTCCATTGGAGGCTCCAACAGCGAGCCGTCCCCGGTCATGTTAAAAACTGTTGCTTCCTCTTGTTATGTTGCAGGCTTGCAGTTACACTTTATGTTCCATCATTACTGTATGTGCTCTTTGTTTCTCACCATACCACCGCATGGACGCAGCAAACACAGCGGTGCGCGTAAAATCAAGCCGTTAATGAGTGATGCAAATGCCAAACAAGGCGAAAAAGATTGAAAGATTGTCCCCCAGTTACATTTGCGTTTTATCCTGACGTGTTAACCGAGGTTTTACTGTAGAACAGAGTGATCGATCAGTGCTCCGAGACTTGAAACCCGAGCCATGGCCCCTGTTCTCACTGTCTTCTTGTATATTGTGAGTTCTACTGTATGTGTAAAAGTGTGTTTTTCAGAAAGCAGCCTGCTGGACAGGGACCATGCTGTGTCCCTGCACTCCACAGAGACCTCAGATGAGGTAAAGAGGGGGAAATAGCAGACCCAGTACATGAAAAACAACATGTGAGCAGCTCCTTGGATGCCTTAGTTTGCTCCACACGCTGTCTTCTCTTTCTTTGAATGCAGGATTTTATTTTGACTTTGGCCTTGATGTCTGTGTTTGCCGTCTACATGAATGGCACAGGAGACAAATTGAAGGCAGGTTAAGGGTGAAAGTGGTTTGCTAATGGAAGCCAAATGGATTCATTTGTTCAGCCGTCTCCTTCCTGCTGTAACTGGCTCTGCTGAAGCTGCTTTCAGTCTAAACTGAAATGAAAGAAGGCTTTAAAACCTTTGCAGAGGATCTCAAGCTTCTTTCTGGTTTCTGTCTGTTTTTCCTATAATTGTTTACCTGATGACAAAGATACTGTTTGAGCTTTAAACATTAACATTTGCATCTGCAGCAGAGCTTTGAATGAAAGCATTGATCTCTGCAGAACATGGTACACATGTTGTTTTCATGTTGCTGTATATATGAAATTATTAACAAAGTCATTTTCTATAATTAAACTATTATGATTAGGAAACTGTAATGTCAATGTAGTTTTTCTTCATTTTTCTGATGAAGAATTTCATTTTAAAACATGTTCGACATTGTGAAATTTAAATATAGTACACGTAACAGGAAACTGGATGCTGACAGAAGAGTATTTGACCTTATATACGTCCAAACGCTGGACGTAACATTTTTATGTAAACTGAAGAAAACGAATGATTTGAGATGGAACGACCCTGTAACTGTTAACAAGCTGCCATGTTTACATGCACAGTGAGATTTGACAAACGTTACACTGGAAACAATCATCCGTCCAGCCCTTAGTAGCAGAAATCAACCACCTCTCTGTGGCTTGCAGCAGACTTCAGCTGTGCCAAACAAAAATCAAAGGCTCCATTTCTAAATCTTTTCCCACCCTTGAAATCACCTACATGCTGAAATTTCACTAACGGGAGTATTTTATTCCAACAAACTGAAACCTGACTCTAGCAAACAGGTTTGCATCGGCTGTGCTGCATGCACGCTCCTACATGCATCGTTTCCATGTTCACGATGTGAGCTCTGCGACGTCATCAGAGTCGCTGCTGCAGTTTGACTTTCTTTACTGAAGGATTTACAAACTGCACGCTTTGCACAGTTTTCACAATAATAGCTGGTTTAGTGGTAATCAGTACCTCATTTCATGGTGCATTCCTATTGGTTGGGAGATGCTGATCCAAAACTTCTGGTCAGAATCTGGTCCCAGGCTGTCTTTGAGCACTGCGGCCAGCTGTGAAGCTCTTGCGCTAAGCAACAAAAGACAAAGTTTTGAAGCCATGACCAAAGAGATCGGCCTGAATTTCTTTATTTGGACTGGACAGTGTCCACGCCGCTTTGTGACATCACGCTTTGAAGGAGAATTTTCAGCATGTCGTTCCTACATTGTTGCTCTCAGTATTAAAACAATAGAAACTGATGCAGCAGAACCAGATATGTCATTCTTCTTCCCCACATCTTACAGTAACTCTATACCTGCAGTATATAGACATGTCTCGTTTGCTTCCTGGGGTTCAACTTTAGCTGTGTCCGTCTTTGTGGCTTGATCATGCAGGAGAGATCGGATTTTCTTGTACCAGAGAGAAAGAATTTGCAATATTCAGAAAGATGAAATTGAAAAAATTAAATAATATGTAGGAACCTCGACCTGTCAGTGTGGCAGTCACAGCGTCTCACAGCTGTGCTGTGAAGAGGAGAACCTGTCCTCTTAAGCATTTATCTGTTGAGATGAATGAGAGGAAATATTAAACCTAACAGCATATTGTCCTGCGTTACGGAAATGTGCGGTTACCTGCCTCTGTGAACAAATAAGTCGCAGTGCAGCTAAAATGAATAACCAGACCACTGCTTCTCCTCTGCCTCCCACTTCTGCCAGGCTCACACATGCAGCGTGTTGAATGCTGCTGCAGTGGAAAGAACCCGTTTCAAGAGACACATAATCACTGGCTGCGATAAGAAATAAGCAAAATATGACAGATCCTTTTTGTTTTTCTCAAATGAGTCAGGAGGCACACAATGCGTCTCCCATCTCTGCTGCCAGTTTAAAGGTTGTTTTTTCTTATCCAGTACTTGCAATTTACATAGCATGAATAATCAGCATTGGAAATATGCAAATAGAAGAGGGTAAATTCTAATGTGCAAAGTGGTCCTGACACATGCTAAATCGATATAGACGTCATTGACATTCATACTTTTGCATGAATAGTGACTGTTACAGAGGAGTCCATGTAGGGGGTCCCTAGGATCCAGTGTACTGTACTGGTGCTGCAGGGAAAAATTACTTTCCCAAACATGACTCCCAAAATGTTCCGGTCGGGTTGTTTTCTTTGGAGACCGGCTGCGGTCGTCTCACTTTCCCTGAATTGTGATGAATTAGCAGGTTAGTTAAGGATGCTTTCCAATCCCCGGAGTATAAAGATGGAATAAGGCATTCAAAAACTAATCCCATTACCTGTGAATGATGTTCGTGTGGTCACGTCGTGCTGACGTGTCATCAAGCCCTCAGGTTGCTGCAGTAGCTAAAACTGCTTTAGGACGCGTGTCGCAAACCCTGACAAACAGGAAATGAACTAGTGTAACATCTCTGAAATTTAAACAAGTCTTGTATGTGCACAACTGTCTTTCCACAGCATGTCTTCATCCTGTCTTCCTTCTCTCACCCCAACCAATCACAGCAGATGGCCCCGCCCCTCCCTGAGCCTGGTTCTGCCGGAGGTTTCTTCCTGTTAAAAGGGAGTTTTTCCTTCCCACTGTCGCCAAAGTGCTGCTCATAGGGGTCATATGGTGGTTGGGTACCTTACAATATAAAGCACCTGGCGCTTTGTAAATAAAGCTGCATTGAATAGACGTTAGCACTGTCAGCTCGGTAGCTAATAGCTTCTATTTGATGCAAAAGCGCCGCATCAGTCCCGTGGTAAAAAAGACCACAGGGTCTGAACCAAAGTGATGAACCAACAAAGTGATGCTGCCATCCCGCTAATTTATGCGTTAGTGCTGAGCGGCTGAAACTGAGACCTGGCAGTGGGATGACAGGAACCAGTAAGACACACCTGGACAAACTGGAACACGGTGTTATTTTTGACTATGAAGCTTCTACCTTCCTGACACACTTCAGGAATAGCATTACACGGCCCATTTACTCAACACCTCAGATGTGACTTCCTCATACTGTGTCTTTTCACAGCACACATACAGACCCAGGTGGTCCATTTAGGATGAAAGCACTCTTGATTCCTGCTGTTCATAGATGGTGTTTGACGGCTACGTGCCCTTTAGCTTCGATGGCCGGGCTAGGCGCAGAACAAAACCTGAGCTGGGTGTACTGGGGAGCTATTTTCTGTTTGCTGCTAATGGTGAGACTTTGATTAGAGATGAAAGAGGAAACGCAAAGTAAACAAATTGCACTAAAATGTGTGGTTATGCACACAAAGCATTCAGTCTTTTTTTTTTTGTCTGTCTTTTTGTCTGTTTGCATTTTTTGCCTGGGTCCGCCTACATGCATCTGACTGAAAGCATGAAGCATAATAAGGCTTTTCACTAACAGGGTTGGGTTTTCTAATGAAGACATTAATTTGAATTTGTAGGCTCATGAACCACCAGGCCACCCGCCCACGCAGAGATGACATTTCCTCTTTGAACTGACTGATTACGTTTAAGCGTTTTTTTTGCAGCCGTGTTTCGTGCAAACCTTCAGCAGCCTCCGAAATCTTTGATAATCCGGCTCCCTTTACTAAGACTGTGAGAAGGCTTGTTTCTAAAGTTTTCAGCAGCCAAAAAGGGACTAGCATGCAGACTTTCATCGTTAATTCAAGAGGCTCAACAACAATGCTTCATTAACCATTTAGAATTAAAGCCTTTGGATTGTTTATGGCCAGTTTCCATATTGTTTCATAAATGAATTTGCATTTGGTATCAATTCATTGTAGCTCTTAATTTGTGGATAAGGTCAACAAGCTGAACCAACCACACGGGGCTGGCTGCAGCTCAGGAGGCAGAGCAGGGCTTCTGCTAGGCCAGAGTGTCCCTGTGGCAACACACCGACCCCCAAGACGCTCACGCACGCATCCATCGGAGTGTGAGTGCTAGACTGAAAGCACTTGGAGGTGCTCGTGTGAATGTGGGTGTGAGGGGCAGCAGTCCGTTTAGTGTTGACCTGTCGTGCAGATCTGAATGTGTTTAACAGACAACAGTCTGCAGGTAGAAGTCAAAGGTAGAACGTGGATTCCTGTTCTGAATATATGAACATGTGATGTGACAAATGCTTATAGTTCCTTGCAAATGCTTATGGAGATGCATTTTTATTAACTCCTCTCTGCAGCATATTGGCGAATAAACAGATTGAAGATTCATTTAGCAGAGATAAATTGGAGAGTGAATCATCCTTAAAGCAAACCAGGTGCATGCATAGTGCATCTCACTGAGCTCAGTCTTTTTCCCATCTCTGTCTTTCCAGCCGCTGAGACCCTGAGCGTTGCACGCTGGCCCAGGCCACATTGATGCTGGTGGGCACTGGCCTGTTCCTCTCCCTGCCACCTGCTTCTCCACAGCTCCCACGTCTTGAGCCATCATGGCTATGAGCCGTGACGCTGGCTGTGAGAGGCTGGACCCGAACTCTTCTACGCAGACCAGCGGTCTCACAGACATCATGGCCGCCATGACAACAAAAGACTCGGATGGCTCAGCCGCCAGCGGCGCGAAGAACGGTGGCTCCCAGCAGGACGTGGCTCAGGCCAAGCGGCCTCTTCCGACGCGGCCTCACCTGACTGGGAGGAAGCTGTCTTTGCAGGAGAGGACGCACATCTCCCCTCGCAGGCCTACTGTGGAGAGTAAACGGGTGTCCATATCTGACTCCCAGGTGAGATTGTTATCGCCTTTCAGCTTCAGTGTAAATATGTGACGTTTCCTTTCACAGCGCAGCAGTACCAGTGTGAGGTTCATTAAAGACATGAAGCTAGGTGCTAACCACCTCCTGGCCACATGCAGTCTTTTCTCCTGCCATCTACAGCTTCTGATTTGGGATAGTGGGTTTCTGAATTTGGGTGTGACAGGTGGCATCATAGCAGGGAGTGAGGTGCACGCTGACAGACGGCAGCTTGTCCTGCTCATGACAGCAGTTGTCAAAAGTAGACACCACCAGCACATCCTGTAGGATGGTGCGTCTGTTATTACAGGCGGTGTGTGAGTGCGACAGTGTTCCAGCTTTGTCCCTGAAATGTAGTCTGGACTGGTCCACGTGTGCTGTGATAATATGTTGGAGTGTTGGGGCAGGAAAAAAGAAGCAATTTTATCAGATTAGATGGACACGACGTGCTTTCAGGCCTGCGTCGTGTTGCTGAATGCACCAGAGGAGACGTAGGGTCAGCCTGGGAGCAGCTAAACATGTGACCCGTGTGTGCACTGTATGTCGAGCCTCGGCCTCAAAGACCCCACTTTTACGCTCTGTGGTTTCACATTTGTGTAGGCACGGTAAAGGCTCGTCGTGCTGTTTTACAGAAACCTTCAGGTTGCAAACGACCTGCTTCGTTGTCTTCTTCCCGGAGCTTCAGGGACATACGAGTGAGCAGCAAACCTGCAGTGATGCACACGGCTGCTGCTGCTTCACGTCTGGTACATTCAGTGCGAATGGAGAAGAGCACAAAGGTTAACTGTTACAAACAATGGAAGCTAATGAATCTGTTTAAAGTGCATGTTGTTACTATCAAAAACAGTTTTGCATCTAGTGTGTAACGACTGATTTACCGAATTATGGCTGATTTACATTTCTGTGGGGCGTCTTTGTAGCAGTCGTCCACTCGTCGGTGGAATTTATCCTTGATGCTGGTGCGGTGTGTGTTAATTATCATGTCATTGTGTACCAGTGTATCATATGTGGTGCCAGCTCCACTTCTGTAACTGGACACATACAGGAACTACTGAACAGGTACTGAGCTGGCCAATCACAGCAGCTGCAGGCTGGGTCAGCGCGATGTGTGGCTACATTTCTGCAGAGCTGCAAGTCTGAACCAATGCTGAAGGTTAGTCGCGTGGTTTCAAAGGGATTTGCAGTTACATCTCAGGTTAGAATGTAAATTTCCTGCTGAAGCATAAATTGAGCCTCACATGTCAGGAAAGTCCTGCCTCTGGGGCCACAACAGCTTTCGCTGCTTGGTGTATTTTATTAGTTGAAGTTAACAAAGTCACGTATCCTGAGGAAATGGCTGCATACATAATTGCCTGTACTAGTTAGCTTTGCATAAAATCAAGCTAGCTCTGTGTGCGCGTGCATGCGTGCGCGTGTGTCTTGAAATGTGAAAGAAAGCAGCTTAAACCTGAGTCTCTGACTAGGGCTGCTCGATTATGGCAAAAATGATAATCACGATTATTTTCACTGAAATTGAGATCACGATTATTTGACGATATTTATTTCGTCCGCCAGAGCTTATATTATTTTTTTACATGCTGTAGTGCCATTTGTGGGAGCATTTCAAGTTGCTATACATCAATACAACTGTTATAGCCCATATTTTAATAATATGTATGCATTAAGTCCATAGTAACTACATTAATTGCAAAAAAGTGCAATAAACTACAAAAAAATTGAAAATCGTTTTTGTTTTTACATATATTTCTACTTGGAGAAATTTAAGAGGTTTATCCCTCAAAACTTTAAATACAAAAAAGTTGCAAAAAATAGTTTACAACAACAGGAAATTTATTTTGAGTGTCTTCATAGTTTTATTTTGGAGATACACCAATTTTTATATACTGCAGGAAAAACAAAAAACAATCCTATGATGCAAATTTGCAAAGAATGTGCATGTGCATCAAAATAAACTATTTCCAGCAGTGCAATTCGAGTTCTAAGGCCTACAAGTAAAAAACTAAATTTTCCGCAAAAATGACGTCACTTGCGATAGTTCACGTTGACGTCTATTCCAACGTAGGAAGTGTTATGAACAGCTGATCGGATCGGCAAAGCGTGTTTCTGGAATATTATGTTTTTGTTCCTGCAAGCTCTTTTTGTGCAATTTTTGCAAAGCTATATGTGGAAGGAAACCGTGACCGAGGACAAGCTGATGGCATAAGAAGTAAGTACAACTCCTCTGGTTTCATATGGAGAAAAATTTATTGTGCTAGCTTAGCGTTCAGGTTCTACAGGGATTTAAAAATAGTTACACAAAACGAGCATGCTGCTCTGACCGGCTTTAAAGGTTTAACAATAACAATGTATTGAATAATGACTTTAAAAAATAATATAAAATAGTGTGCAAATACTGATAACAGTGCAAATGTTTGCAATATAAGAAATAAATGAAAAATGTGAACTTTGCAGTGTTGCTCTGTGGTGCAGCTACGACACCATAGCAAAGTTTACACACTGTGTCTACTTGATCCACGTCTGACTCCGCGAACCCATAATGTTTCCACACCACTGAAGGTTTTTTACCTCTCTTTTCAACCAACGGCAGTCCACTCCTCTCCAAATAACTTCTGCTTAGCTTTCCGAGCTTCCCTCGGGTCCTCTTAATTGTTGTGACGCGTGTTCGAAATGCAGAGCAGTGCGCTTGATTTGCCACATGGAGCAGCGCGAGAGTAAAGCATGAGGGAGGGGCTAATAATCGGCTCAGTCATTTTTAATGATTGTTGAAAGCCCAGATCGTAATCGTGATTAAAATTCGATTAATTGAGCAGCCCTATCTCTGACAGCAGTGATGCTTTTGTGTCTCACAGTGTTGACTCTCATTATTTGTCACCTGTTATGATTTCGGGGCCTTTATAGTCTGTTAGACCGGCTGCCAGTGCCGTGTGGCTCTGGGTGACTCTCGAGTCTCCTCTCTGCTTTTTCCAATTCAGATTGAACATAAAATATTTATGACAGCTGCCAGTACAGGAAACCCCTCTGAATTCATCACATTGCTGCCACAGCCTCGCAGACCTGTCATTGTGTCCATTCCTATCTGCAAATGGAGTTGCATCTCCTGCACTGAACCATGAAAAAGGGCTCGTGCTGCTCGTATTTCAGCGTTCGCGCTGGATGTGCAGAACGAGGGTGGGAGAGAGGTTTGCTACGACTGGTAAAAGCAGACAGGAAGACGCAGCAAACACCTTTGTAGGCTTATCAGAATGAGCCAAATGAAAGAGGTTGTCTAAAATCTACATCCTGTTATTTCCACTTCAAAAAAAGACGTCTGTTGGTAAATTAGGAAGTCCTGCATTAAGTCAGATGATGAAACGTTGTCACCAGGTTGTCACCTTCCTCCTGCTGTCTTTTCTCTCTGTACTTGCAGTCTGTTCATAATGTGTTCCCCGTGCACCGTGGGAACTTTTAAGAGAATGATTTGTGTTTTAAAGTTTGGAGGATCTGAAGAACACTATCAACAGTAAGGACAAAAACAGGCATCATTGTGAGACGGTGTAATTGTACTTGACATGAGTGTCTATGGGCCTAGAGATGCAATTACACTGACTGCAGTAAAAGGAGGAAACTAATGCACCGACCCAGTCTGCTGGAAGAGTTGATGCAATGAGATGAATGCACCCGGCAACAGTGCATGCTAACCTAAATGCCCCCCAGTAAAATGTTTCCAAGCAGGAATACTGCGTGCTGGATTCGTGAGTGGAAACTGTACGTGACTCTCGGGATGGAGTTTGGCAGTCCTTTGCTGCTAAGTATCTGCTTGTGTTTGTCTGTGCAGCGTGATACATTTTGCAGGCTTTTACACCAGATTACCATAAAAGCTGCTTTCTTGTATGACTACATGTACGTTAATGATGTTAATGCAGCAGCGGGGGGAGCTTGGAGTAAAGAACCAACGCAGAATAAACCCTCTTACTCTAAATTCGTCTCGCTTCACCTCATCTGCAGTTTTGTCCAAACAGATTGTAAAATGGATTTTTGCACCTTCAGGCTTCGGATGCTGTTTGACAAATTCTCCTTTTGGTTTTAATATTACGTCCTCAGGCTGCTGACTTTTAATGCCTGGTCATTGATTTCGAGTGTGTATTTGTTATGCACTGATATTGATCAGCTGTTTAGCAATGAATGCAGATGACGAAGGACAGGCTGAGGTCTGCAGGGAAACCGATGACAGCTGGGGCAGCCGTGTGAGTGTACGGTGACAGCCCCCCTCTAAAGATTTAGCATGGGGCAGTGGAGCATTTCAGCTTGATATGTGCATGAGTGGCAGATGTATTTAAGGCTTTCTGCATGACCCTGTTTCTCCATCAGCCCTGACAGAGTATTAACTGCAGCGCTGCATCCACTGAGCATGTGCAAGCAAGCTGGGAATCCAAAACAATCCCTCCTGCTGCTCTTTTCTTTGGAATCTCTTCATTTTCCCTCTGATCCTTGACTGCCCTGTTTTCATTTTGTCTTTTTATCTCTCTTCAGCCAATCACAGCACTCCTTTTCTGAGTTGTACCCAAGCCTCAGTCTTCTGTCCCCTTCATAATAGTCCACAGTGCTGCACAGCGGCAGCGCATCAGCCTCACATCTCCTGCCGTGCCGACGCTAACATAACCAGCAGTGATATTAACCCACATTATAACGTTTTCTAAAATACGTTGCCTGTCCCGTCCTGCAGCGTGAGCTGGTGCTTTCGTCCTGCACGCTAACATCCGTGTTCTGCTACCACCTCTCATTCTGTAAACACGCCTCGGGCGACTGGGCTCGCTCACAAGCCGCCGCCCCCCCCAGCTGTAATGAAATAAAACGACTGCTTTCTCGCACGCACACGCACATACGCATGCACGCACACACACACGCACACACAGAGCAGTGATCACCTTTTGATTACTGACTCCACAGCCTTTGTCCCCACACCCCCAACCCTCACCTTGCCCCCTCCCCTCCTGTGCCGTGCCCCTGGCTAACTCTGCTGTAGCAGTGGTTGCTATGGAACTGCAAATCAGCCGTTTAAGCAGTAGCACTAATGGATCTGCAGACGGTAAACACACTGCAGACTGCATCGTCACCTACGGTCAGGAATAAATAACTTTCAGTGCACGTGTGAGCACACGAGCAGGAAGAACATTTTGTTTCTTCTTTTGCTTTCAGATGCTGAAATGATTCCTTATTGATTTTTCATGTTTGTCTGCTTTGCTTGCTTCTTAGGACTGTATCCAGTTGAACCAGTATAAGCTGAAGAGTGAGATTGGAAAGGTGAGTACCATCCGTGCCCTTGGCCTCCATTCAGTTTACAAAGCAGCAGTAACTGAGGAGAGGTCGGGCTGCATGTGAGGAAATGGACAGCGCAGAGCGTGGCCCATTTTCATTTTGTTCTGTACATTCCTAAATTTGACCCATCAAATTACCACGTGTGGGTTTATTTGTGGTTGGGTGTTGTTGGATGTTGCATCACCAACCAAAGGCCTGCACAACCCAGTTTCAGCTGGTGCATCACAGCCCAGGAGGGCCATTACATTTTTTTTATCCTCCATATTTGTACATTTCGGCCGTGTCGTCTTTTACAGCTTTTTAGAAACAAAGAAAAACATTTAAATTTGTGAAGCCAAAGTGCTGCAAACAGCCCATTTTTTCTAATAGCCAACAGGGACGACTCTGTTTGCACAAAGACGTTCAGTCAGAATATAGAAATGACCCAGCTGCTATGGGATAAAGTCATTAAAGCCTTTACTCATTTATTAGACGAGAGCCGTAAAGCAGGAGGAGGATGGAGCTTTAGGGTGAGCACATGCCTGAAGCCAACACTGGACCACAGATTCATGGAGAAGTCACAGACTAGCACTGTTGTACTGAAGCGCTGCAGTATTTGTCGATAACCGCTAACATTGGCTTGCTAGCAGATCCACAGTGGCTTTAGCATGTTAGCATAATAGGACTGTCCAAGCAAAAACAAAGAGGCTGTAAAGGAGAGACTGGGTGGTTAAAGTATCCTGATTACTACACATCCCAGAATTTCATTCAATTATTCCTAAAACCAGACATCTGCTTTATAGACACGTTGCTAAGGCGACTGCCTAGAAGGACCTATAATGACCCCTAAAATGAATTTAAGCTCAGATTAAAGTGATGTCAGACTTATGGGTTGTTGATACCCTGATAATAAACCCTGATATGACAAAAGCACACAGCAAAAATCAAAGTGCTTTCAGGTGTTTGTGTTTTGAAGCAGAAATGCATGTAAATGCAACATAAGAGCGTCGATATTTTCAGGTTGCACAGAAAGTCGCGATTAAAGAGAAACACTGTTGTGATTTGGATTTGGAGGA
Source organism: Diplotaxodon limnothrissa (assembly GCF_057381915.1). Lineage (NCBI taxonomy): Eukaryota > Metazoa > Chordata > Actinopteri > Cichliformes > Cichlidae > Diplotaxodon > Diplotaxodon limnothrissa. Next base: position 1,514,177 of record NC_140605.1, read on the forward strand.
ACTTGTCGTGTTGGGAACAGAGCAGAGGTACAACTGAAAAACCAAATCCAGTTGTGTGAAGTGCGCATTGTAGCCGGCGAGGCTAACCGTCTCAAACAGGTTAGAGAGGGAAACAAATACTGTCAGACTGATATTTGCTGTATATTCTCTTTGCGTGCTTTATATGCGACTCAGCTGCAGGCCACACGTCCAAGTTTACAAGCAGGAAGCTTCACTCACAGTTGCACTGTAAAATGCAGCGAGCAGTAAAATTGTGCATATTAAATGAGAAAAATGTCAGTTGCAGCTGCAGCGGTGCGTATTACAGTGGATTGCATCAAAGTCCTGACTGTTAACTTTTGAGAACAAATAAGTGAGTAAGTGGCGCCTTTAAGCTGTCCGGGCATCAGAGTCTATATATGATTACTGAACCTCTCTGAACATTCGGTCGGTTCCTCGGTGCAGAGCGCTGGCACTAAACACACATCCTCGGGAAGCGTGTGTGTGGGAGGACCCATTCTGTGCTGCCAGAGAATAAAAATGTTGTCTTTCAGTGGAAACGGTGCTGCCTCAAACATTCTGTCAGTGTGGCGCTGCCGTCTGCTCCGAGCGATGCTTTAGGAATCTGAACAGATTCTCTGAGCAGTCCTGCTCACGAGCTGCTCAAACATGAAATCTCTACAAACTCAAAGTAGAGATTTCATGTTTGCAATGCTCGGCTGGTCTGCCTGTAAATGTGTTGTTCTGTTTTTGTATTGCAGGGCTCCTATGGTGTGGTAAAACTTGCCTACAATGAAGATGATGACAAACATTATGTAAGTTATTTGGTGGGAGCTTGTTTTACCGTCAGCATCCTTTAAGCTTTCATCAAGCCTCTCTCAGTCTGCTGCCTCCACCGAGGACCGGTGCTATAGATTCTTTTATTTTTGTTCTCCTTGTTGTGAATTTCATCCCTTAAATTGCATCAGTTGCTGTGGAAGAAACTTGGGAGTGAGAGTGGCGTCTGCTGCCATTTAAAGTGCATCTCAGGCCCTTTTATCTCCCTTCAAAGCAGCTCTGCTCTGTGGCCAGTTCACCAGCAGAGTCTGCATCGAGCCAGCACACAAACATGAGCTTGTTTTGGGCCGTTCCTGCCAGGTGTCCCTCCAAGTGTAAGCTGTTACCTTAACATAACTAAGCTGCCCTGTGCAGCAGGATCAATGTCGACGGTTTAAGATGTACTTTTGAACCAGAGGCAGCAGCAGCTCACTGCTAAACACAAGTCAGGAGTTTGTCCTGGTGCTGCATGGTAGTGAACAGGATGTTTATCCAAGGACACAGGCGAGCTCTATACAACAAGGAAAATAGTCAAACAAGGCAGTGCTCAAACGTGGCTCTTGAGACGGTAATGAAATGCAGTTTTAAACAATGTCCAGTGTGGAGAGCTGCAGTTTGTGTCCAGCCTCCTGAAAACTACCCTGACTGTGTGAACCTGTGAACTCGACGTCTAACAAGCGCTTGCTTTGAAGACGGAGCCGGTCTGCAGTTGCATGTGATGATACTGGAGCTGTATTGGTAACTGAGATTCGTGTTAACTCCTCACACTCAGGTCCAGCACGACTAACGTGTTTGAAACAGACTCTGATTATCACACGCTGGCCGTCTGATTCTTCAAAATAAATAAAAATGAATGAATTAAAAGCTTCCCGTGTACCGGCGGGATTTCTACATACGTGTGGGAAAGGTCTAATTTTTGTTGCACACGTCTGCAATTCACTGCGTTCTCGTGTTTAACTCTGATAGTTGAAACTGATGGAAGCGCTTCCTGCGCTGTGGGCCGATGCAGACTGGCTCACACGAGAGGCGCATCTGAAATAACAATGATGGGAATCAAAAGAGGAGGAGATGAGTAATGGTGACATGAAGGGTGATTATATTTCCTGGCAGTCTGAATTGGCAGAACATTAAACTGATAGAATGCCTGAGCCCACGTACAGCATGCACACGTCACTCGCTTCACAGAGGACAGATCACATCTCAACAGGACGCGCTGTCGCTGAGGACAACGAAGTGTTTGCACTCGTGATCAGCCGTGGCCAGTTTAAAGGGAAGTAAATGCATCATGTACCTGATGTTCAGTATGCAGAAAACAAACTGTGTCATAGGATTTGCATTTTTTGTGTATGTTTCTGCAGCACCCTGTGTCCTCTGTATAATCACTGTGCTCCACACCTGATGGGCAGGAATCCAAATGTGGCGATGCTGTTTGTCAGGGCGCCAAAGCGAAGCAACTTCCTGCCTGGAAGTTGGGAGCAGTGAATTTGAAGAGCTAATTATTAACAGATATTTGATTTGACTAAAGGCAGAGGAAGCTCCAGTTTGTTGTTGTTTGTGACACAGAAAGAAAAATAAGCTGCGTAATATGATGTCACTGTGTCGTACACCAATCCATCAAGTCCACAAACGATGACGTAATTGTTGTTCCTTTACCCCACAACCATAACGTTAGCCCCCTGACCCCCACACCTCCACCCCTCACCCCCACCTCACTTTTTTGTATTTTGCTTTTTCCATGTCGCAGAACTATGACATCACAACAATGTGATTGGTCGATACTGAACCTGGTCCAACTTTAATTTTGGCGTTTCAGGACCAACACGGTGACATCAGCTGCAGGTTACAGATGATGAAGTGTTCTCGTCCTCACTGAGGATGAGACTGAACTCTGCATCATGTCAGGGTCAAATGCAGCGTTTGGTGATCACAGCAGTCCGCATGTCTGACATTCTGTTAGTTGTCCAATGAACTTGAAGCCTTTAATTGCTGAAGGGTTCATGCAGCACTTTTATTAAACCCTTAAAGTGAAATAAAGCTGAAAGTCTCACTTCAGTCACGTACTTGTAGTTTGATATAAAACCCATTGGTGTGGTGTACAGAGGGAAAACTGCAGGAACCCAAACACGTGATGTGCCCGTAGTCCAGAAATGTGCAAAAACAAAGCTGTGAGTTGTATCGGTGAATATTACGTGGTGCATGCTGCTAATTCAGTTTTTGTTTCATCAAATTCCAGCATGTTGCACAGAAAGTGGAGTTTGCCCTGCAGCTCATCCAGCCTGTCAGTAAAGATTACCTGATCCAACCTTTCTGCTCTTCTTATTTCATCTGTTAGCAAAGTTAATGTGTCGCGTGTTTACTGAAAAACCTACAGATCAGAGCGCTGAAGGCTCTGCAGCAGGCTCAGTGGTGCAGTAATGGGAACGATACGATGCCTTAAGTCATTTGAACCTTCTTATCCACCTCCTACTACATCTATTTGCTGCTGACGCACTTTTGGCTTCCTTTGATCGGCGCCACACATGAGTCACGTTGCCGCCTCAGTGCACAGTCCATCTTCAGCCAGGCTCGCGTTACATTTTGATTGTGTGTTTACGCACAGGCAGAACACCATGTAACTGTGCACAACGCAGGATCTTCTTCTCTGCCAAACCTCGTTTGTGCACAGTCAGAGCCATGGCGACCAGTTATACAAGAAACCAGCAGGCTGTTCATCACTGTCACAGTTTGTGGTGTAGAAATTAGAGATGGCACGATACCACTTTTTTATGTCCGATACCGATACCGATATCATAAATTTGGATATCTGCCGATACCGATATGAATCCGATATAGTGTTTTTTAATCAACAAAACTGTTTTTTAAATATCTTGCTGCATTTTGTATAAGTTCATACTCAAGTTTAAAACAACAACTACACTAAAGCTATTCTGTTATACCTGTATGCAAAAAAAAAAAAATATTTCATAGTTCAGCAATACTGATCAATCTAATAAACTTAAACCTACACCATCCTCCCTATTCTGGTATTTTAAAGAGTACTTAGCGTAAATATTAAGCAACCTAACTAATAGTGTTCCAACTCCCAGCAACAACAAAAATAAATAAATAAAAAATAGGGAACCACCCCTCACGCTCCACCTCATGATGCTTAATCGACGTAATCAACCTTAATTTGATGCAGTGTGAAAAAAAATGCACAGAAATCAATTATTTTTCAAGAAATATTAAATAGATTCAACATCTTTCTTCAACAAAATTGCAGACTGCACAGATGGTACCTTCCCAAAGGAAAAAGTACTATAGCTTACTAGGGTATATATATTAGACTTAATAGTCACTATATACAGTAATTGACTTCTATTCATTTTACATCAAATTAAAACTTTGGGTGTCAGATAATTATTTATTAAAAGCTCGACATTTTAAATGAGAATAAGAAAGAAAAGTCTGTCTTTGTGCCCCCTTTTCCCTGTTAATGCCCTATCGGCCCCCCTGGCTAAACTTTGCTAGATCCGCCCCTGCACAGTTACCAGCGTCAGCTACGTAGAAAAAGATCCTCGAGTAGAAAGTAATATTAAATAAATTCTAACAACAGCTGATCAAGCTTAAACGTGCTGCTGTTGTTCAGCCGCTGGTTTCCTCTTTCTGGTGCAAAGTGGGCCAAAAACAAAGACGGACTCGCGACAGAAAAGCCGATCAGCTGATCGTTAAGCAGTTTCATGATTGAAGTAGCAGCCGGAGAGCGAGAGGCAGTCGCTCCATATATCGTTTGTTAAGCTTAACGCAGGAATGCTTTACAAACATTCAGAGATGGACTTACACACTTGCTTTACTTCTCTCGGGGATAACTTTGTCGGAGATGAAATGCCGGGTTGCTAGCGAAGCTCCACATGCTATCCAGACCACCGACAGGTCCCGCATGCCACAGCCGCTCTATCACGTGATGCATACTGCTCCGACGTGCTAACGTTCTGAGGTGAGTTACGGCGTGTTGCAAGTTTTGTGAGGTGCTTTCGTGATATTTAATGGATCGGATTACATTTTTTATTTTTCTCCGATATCCGATCCAGTAATTTAGGTCAGTATCGGACCGATACCGATACGTAATATCGGATCGGTCCATCTCTAGTAGAAATAGCAGAAAATGTTCCTCCTGCCACAAATTACGAATCAGTGGATTCACATTGATATTGTGAGTGTCTGTTAGAGAAACATGCAGTGAATGTTATTACTTTCCTTTTCCTTTGCATGACCAGTTCCTTACAAGAGGCCAGGATCACTGCGACACGACGTGCACACACTTAGCTGTGCTCCAGGAGCCGCTTGGTTTTTCCATGAAAGATTCCTCAGATCTGCTGAGAAACGCCGCCTTCACTTCGTACAAAGGAGAATTTCCTGCTTTGATGTTTGTGCACGTTGGGGCGAAGGCGGCGTCCACACGATGATTCTGGCTGCGATACGTTAACGTTCTTGGCTTTGTGTGCTTCCCTCTCTGATGCGTTGCCTTTTTGCTTGTTGCAAACATCATTGTTTCGTGCGCTAAATAACTTTTTACTTTCAGGCCATGAAGCTGGTGTCCAAGAAGAAGTTGGTGAAGCAGTGCGGGTTTCCTCGTGAGTTCTGCTTTTTCTCTTTTCATTCTGTTGACCAGGAAAGCTGAAGAAAGTGGATCAGCCTAGATTCAAAGAGAAAACAGAGTAAGCCAGTGAGAAATCCCAAAAGCAACCCGTTTTATGTATGGCCACTTCATCAGGTACAGGATTGGACCCCTTTAGTCTTCAGGACTTTAATCCTTCACGGTAGAGCTTGAAAACGTTGCTCTGGGATTTGGTCCGTACTGAAACAACAGCTGCACGTCCCAAAGTTGCTCTGTTGGATAGAAGTGCGGTGGCTGTGGAGGCCATTTGAGTAAGAAACTGTTACGCTCAAGAAACTAGTTTGAGATGATTTGAGGTTTGACCTGCTGTCAGCAGCTGTGATCACTGTGA